>NW_024757614.1:0-6819 GCF_018991925.1 Homarus americanus | reverse complement strand
TCGATCAGGGGACTTTGTTGTACTCGATTAGGGGCCTTTGTTATACTTGATAAGGGGAATTTGTTATACTGGACCAGGGGACTTTGTTATACTCGATCAGGTGACTTTGTTATACTCAATCAGGGGACTTTGTTATAATCGATTAGCAGGACTTTGTTATACTCGACCAGGGGACTTGGTTATACTCGATCAGGGGACTTTGTTATTCTCGACAAGGGGACTTTTTTATACTCGATCAGGGGACTTTGTTATTCACGATAAGGGGACTTTGTTATACTCGATCATGGGACTTTGTTATACTCGACCAGGGGACATTGTTATACATGACCAGGGGACATTGTTATACTCGATCAGGGGGCTTTGTTATGCTCGATTAGGGGCCTTTGTTATGCTCGACCAGGGACGTGGTTATACTCTGATCAAGGGACTTGTTATACTCGATCAGGACTTTTACATGATCAGGGACTTGTAATACTCGATAAGGGACTTTGTTATACACGATCAGGTGCCTTTGTTATACCTCGATCGGCAGACTATGTTATAATTTCGATCAGGGATTTTCATACTCGGCGGGCCTTTGTTGGTGCCTCGATCAAGGACATTGTTATCCTGACCAGGAACTCTTTGTTATACTGATCAGGAACTTTTGTTAAACTCCAATCAGGGGCCTTGTTATGCGCCATGAAGGGGCTTTCGGAAAGAGTACTCGATAAGGGACTCTTTGGTTATACCTGGATCAGTGACTTTGTTATACCTGATCAGGGGATTCTTGTTATACTCGATCAAGGAACCTTTGTTCAACTCGATCAGGTTCCTTTGGTGTACTCTCGATCAGGGGACTTTGTTATGCTCGATTAGGGGCCTTTGTTATACTCGACCAGGGTACTTTGTTATACTCGATGAGGGGGGTTTGTTATACTCGATCAGTGGGCTTCGTTATACTCGAGCAGGGGGCTTTGTTAAACTCGATTAGGCGCCTTTGTTATACTTGATCAGGGGACTTTGTTATACTGGACCAGGGGACTTTGTTATACTCGATCAGGTGACTTTGTGATACTCAATCAGGGGACTTTGTTATACTCGATCAGGAGGACTTTGTTATACTCGTAAAGGGGACTTGGTTATACTCGATCAGGGGACTTTGTTATTCTCGACAAGGGGACTTGGTTATACTCGATCAGGGGACTTTGTTATTCACGATAAGGGGACTTTGTTATACTCGAACAGGGGACATTGTTATACTTGACCAGGGGACATTGTTATACTCGATCAGGGGACCTTGTTATGCTCGATTAGGGGCCTTTGTTATACTCGATCAGGGGGCTTCGTTTACTCGAGCAGGGGACTTTGTTATACTCGATAATGTGACTTTGTTATACTGATCAAGGGACTTTGTTATACTCGATCAGGGGGACTTTGTTATACTCAATAAGGGGAAATTGTTTTACATGATCAGGGGACTTTGTTATACTCGATCAGGGGACGTTTTTATACTCCATTAGGGGACTTTGTTATACTTGACCATGGGACGTGGTTATACTCGATCAAGGGACTTTGTTATACTCGATCAGGGGACTTTGTTTTACATGATCAGGGGATTTTGTTATACTCGATAAGGGGACTTTGTTATACTCGATCAGGTGCCTTTGTTATACTCGATCAGTGGAATATGTTATACTCCATCACGGGACTTTATATACTCGATGTGGGACCTTTGTTATGCTCGATCAAGGGACTTTGTTATCCCCGACCAGGGAACTTTGTTATACTCGATTAGGGGACTTTGTTAAACTCAATCAGAGGCCGTTGTTATGCTCCATGAGGGGGCTTTGTTATACTCGATAAGGGGACTTTGTTATACTCGATCAGGTGACTTTGTTATACTCGATCAGGGGACTTTGTTATACTCGATCAAGGAACTTTGTGTAACTCGATCAGGTTCCTTTGGTATACTCGATCAGGTGCCTTTGTTACTCTCGATCAGTGGACTATGTTATACTCCATCACGGGACTTTATATACTCGATGTGGGACCTTTGTTATGCTCGATCAAGGGACTTTGTTATCCCCGACCAGGGAACTTTGTTATACTCGATTAGGGGACTTTGTTAAACTCAATGAGAGGCCGTTGTTATGCTCCATGAGGGGGCTTTGTTATACTCGATAAGGGGACTTTGTTATACTCGATCAGGTGACTTTGTTATACTCGATCAGGGATCTTTGTTATACTCGAACAGGGGACTTTGTTATACAAGATCAGGGAACTTTGTTATACTCGATTAGGGGACATTGTTATACTCGATCAGGGATCTTTGTTATACTGGAACAGGGAATTTTGTTATACTCGATCAGGGACATTGAGATACTCGATCAGGGGACTTTGTTATACGGATCAAGGGTCTTTGTTTCTCTCGATAGGGGTCCTTTGTTATACTCGATCAAGGGACTCTGTTATACTCGATCAGGGGCCTTTGTTATACTCTATCAGGAGACTTTGTTATACTCGATCAGGGGATTTTGTTATACTCGATCAGGGGCCTTTGTAATACTCTATCAGGGGACTTTGTTGTACTCGATCAGGGGAATTTGTTATAATCGACCAGAGGACTTTGTTATAGTCGATCAGGGGACTTTGTTATACTCGATTAGGGGACTTTGTTATACACGACCAGGGGACATGGTTATACTCGTTCAAGGGACTTTGTTATCCTCGATCAGGAGACTTTGTAATACTCGATTAGGGGACTTTGTAATACTCGATCTGGGGGCTTTGTTATACTCGACCAGGAAACTTTGTTATACTCAATCAGGGGACTTTGTTATACTCGATCAGGGGGACTTTGTTATACTCGACCAGGGGACTTGGTAATACTCGATCAGGGGCATTTGTTATTCACGATCAGGGGACTTTGTTATACTCGATCATGGGACTTTGTTATACTCGACCAGGGGACTTTGTTATACTTGACCAGGGAACTTAGTTATACTCGATCAGGGGACTTTGTTATGCTCGATTAGGGGCCTTTGTTATACTCGACCAGGGGACTTTGTTATACTCGATGAGGGGGGTTTGTTATACTCGATCAGTGGGCTTCGTTATACTCGAGCAGGGGGCTTTGTTAAACTCGATTAGGGGCCTTTGTTATACTTGATCAGGGGACTTTGTTATACTGGACCAGGGGACTTTGTTTTACTCGATCAGGTGACTTTGTGATACTCAATCAGGGGACTTTGTTATACTCGATCAGGAGGACTTTGTTATACTCGTAAAGGGGACTTGGTTATACTCGATCAGGGGACTTTGTTATTCTCGACAAGGGGACTTGGTTATACTCGATCAGGGGACTTTGTTATTCACGATAAGGGGACTTTGTTATACTCGAACAGGGGACATTGTTATACTTGACCAGGGGACATTGTTATACTCGATAAGGGGACTTTGTTATGCTCGATTAGGGGCCTTTGTTATACTCGATCAGGGCGCTTCGTTTACTCGAGCAGGGGACTTTGTTATACTCGATCATGAGACTTTGTTATACTGATCAAGGGACTTTGTTATACTCGATCAGGGGGACTTGGTTATACTCGATAAGGGAAAATTGTTTTACATGATCAGGGGACATTGTTATACTCGATCAGGGGACGTTTTTATACTCCATTAGGGGACTTTGATATACTCGACCAGGGGACGTGGTTATACTCGATCAAGGGACTTTGTTATACTCGATCAGGGGACTTTCTTTTACATGATCAGGGGACTTTGTAATACTCGATAAGGGGACTTTGTTATACACGATCAGGTGCCTTTGTTATACTCGATCAGGAGACTATGTTATACTCGATCAGGGGACTTTTTCATACTCGATGTGGGGCCTTTGTTATGCTCGATCAAGGGACATTGTTATCCCCGACCAGGGAACTTTGTTATACTCGATCAGGGAACTTTGTTAAACTCAATCAGGGGCCTTTGTTATGCGCCATGAAGGGGCTTTGTTATACTCGATAAGGGGACTTTGTTATACTCGATCAGGTGACTTTGTTATACTCGATCAGGGGACTTTGTTATACTCGATCAAGGAACTTTGTTCAACTCGATCAGGTTCCTTTGGTGTACTCGATCAGGGGACTTTGTTATACTTGATCAGGGAACTTTGTTATACTCGATTAGGGGACATTGTTATACTCGATCAGGGGGCTTTGTTATACTCGAACAGAGAACTTTGTTTAATCGATTAGGGACTTTGAGATACTCGATCAGGGGACTTTGTTATACTGATCAATGGACTTTGTTTCTCTCGATAAGGGTCCTTTGTTTCTCTCGATAAGGGTCCTTTGTTATACTCGATCAAGGGACTTTGTTTCTCTCGATAAGGGTCCTTTGTAATACTCGATCAGGGGCCTTTGTTATACTCTGCCAGGGGACTTTGTTATACTCGATCAGGGGACTTTGTTATACTCGATCAAGGGCATTTGTTATTCACGATCAGGGGACTTTGTTATACTCGATCATGGGACTTTGTTATACTCGACCAGGGGACTTTGTTATACTCGACCAGAGGACTTTGTTATACAGGGGACTTTGTTATACCTGACCAGGGACATGGTTATAATTTGTTCAAGGACTTTGTTATACTCGATCAGGGGACTTGTAATACTCGATTAGACTTTGTTATACTCGATCTGGGGGGCTTGTTATAAGACCAGGAACTTTGTAATACTCGATCAGGGGCCTTTGTTATACTCTGCCAGGGGACTTTGTTATACTCGATCAGGGGACTTTGTTATACTCGATCAAGGGCATTTGTTATTCACGATCAGGGGACTTTGTTATACTCGATCATGGGACTTTGTTATACTCGACCAGGGGACTTTGTTATACTCGACCAGAGGACTTTGTTATACTCGATCAGGGGACTTTGTTATGCTCGATTAGGGGCTTGTGTTATACTCGACCAGGGGACTTTGTTATACTCGATGAGGGGGCTTTGTTATACTCGATCAGGGGGCTTCGTTATACTTGAGCAGGGGGCTTTGTTATACTCGATTAGGGGCCTTTGTTATATTTGATCAGGGGACTTTGTTATACTCGACCAGGGGACTTTGTCATACTCGATCAGGTGACTTTGTTATATCCGACCAGGGGACTTTGTTATACTCGATCAGGGAACTTTGTTATACTTGATCAGGGGACTTTGTTATACTCGATCAGGGGCCTTTGTTATAATCGATCAAAGGACTTTGTTATACCCGATCAGGGGGCTTTGTTATACTCAATCAGAGGACTTTGTTATACTCGATCAGGGGACTTTGTTATCCTCGACCAGGGAACTTTGTTATATTCGATCAGAGGACTTTGTTATACTCGATGAGGGGCCTTTGTTTAGCTCCATCAGGGGGCTGTATTATACTCGATAAGGGGACTTTGTTATACTCGATCAGGGGACTTTGTTATACTCGATCAAGGAACTTTGTTATACTCGATCAATTTCGTTTGGTATACTCGATCAGGGGACTTTGTTATACTTGATTAGGGGCCTTTATTATGATCCAGCAGGGGGCTTTGTTATTCTCGATAAGGGGACTTTGTTACACTCGATCAGGTGACTTTGTTATACTCGATCAAGGGTACTTTGTTATACTCGATCAGGTTCCTTTGTTATACTCGATCAGGTACTTTGTTATACTCGATCAGGGGACTTTGTTATACTGATCAAGGGACTTTGTTATTCTCGATAAGGGGCCTTTGTTATACTCGATCAGGGGACTTTGTTATACTCGATCAAGGGCATTTGTTATACTCTATCAGGAGACTTTGTTATACTCGATCAAGCGACTTTGTTATACTCGATCAGGGGCCTTTCTTATACTCCATCAGGGGACTTTGTTGTACTCGATCAGGGAAATATGTTATAATCGACCAGGGGACTTTGTTATAATCGATGAGGGGACTTTGTTATACTCGACCAGGGGACTTGGTTATACTCGATCAGGGGACTTTGTTATTCACGATCAGTGGACTTTGCTATACTCGATCAATGGACTTTGTTATACTCGACCAGGGGACTTTGTTAACTCTATCAGAGGAATTTGTTATACTCGATCAGGGGACTTTGTTATACTCGATCAGGGGACTTTTTTTATACTCGACCAGGGAACTTTGTTATACTCGATAAGGGGACCTTGTTATACTCGATCAGGTGACTTTGTTATACTCGATCAGGGGACTTTGTTATACTCGATCAAGGGACTTTGTTATACTCGAACAGGTTCCTTTGTTATACTCGATCAGGGGACTTTATTACATTAGATGAGGGGCCTTGGTTATACTCGATCAGAGGACTTTGTTATACTCGATCAGGGGACTTTGTTATACGCGATCAGGGACTTTGTTATACTCGATCAGGGAGACTTTGTTATACTGATCCAGGGACTTTGCTTCTCTCGATAAGGGGCCTTTGTTATACTCGATCAAGGGACTTTGTTATACTCGATCAGGGGCCTTTGTTATACTCTGTCAGGGGACTTTGTTATACTCGATCAAGGGACTTTGTTATACTCGATCAGGGGCCTTTGTTATACTCTATCAGGGGACTTTGTTATACTCGATCAGGGGAAATTGTTATAATCGACCAGGGGACTTTGTTATAGTCGTTCAGGGGACTTTGTTATACTCCTTTAGGGGTCTTTGTTATGCTCGACCAGGGGACATGGTTGTACTCGATCAAGGGACTTTGTTATACTCGATCAGGGGACTTTGTTATACTTGATTAGGGAACTTTGTTATACTCGATCAGGGGGCTTTGTTATACTCGACCAGGGA
>NW_024757613.1:0-5633 GCF_018991925.1 Homarus americanus | reverse complement strand
TTCACATTTATTTTCACTACCATTTACCCAAGTTAATTTCCTATTCATTTTGAAATTAAAAGTCTTTATTAATGGATATTTGAATAAAATATACCCTTTACCTATTCACATAAATTTCTAAAGTATTATATAAATTTTAAGTTACTTCCTAATAAATAAGCTAATGGTGAATAACATGAGTATGAACTGTGCTTGATTTCCCCTTATTATGATAAGATGCTGAATAGGCAGTCGCATTAAATTCGAAAGAAATAATGAATGAATGTTATCCTCTGCCCTTACAATTGTTGTGATGGATCCCACCCCAATGATATCGCAATTTCTCAATCGGACTTTATTCTTAAGAAGGGAATTAGAAGGACTGAAAACTATTTTTAGTGGCTTGGGGCGTTCGCTAGTGTACAGTACCTGCGTTTGGAGATCCTCAAAGCCTAGGAGGAGAAATGGAATCTCCGTGACATATATACTTGCTAAAGCAAGAATAGGTTACACTAAGCTTCCTTGCCGAAAGACAAAACAGAAAAATAACTGTAAACTACTACAGGAGCTGCATCAATCATCCCTCACTGCGCTTTCTATCGTAGTCTCCAACACCTGACGCGTGAACTCTCACACCTGCGCTGCATTGCAAGTGGGGGTGGAGTGTGGATAGCAGCATCAAGACAAACAACAATAGCAAATCCACTTTCACAACTTTTATTCTTAACACAAAAATGCCAATCAACTTATCGGTTCGCATGATGAAAAAGAATAACTTACTCAAGGCTCGACGAAAATACATAAAAGTAACAAAATCTTACTAAAAGGAACAAGAAGGTAACTTCACAAATCAAACTGCACATGGCTACTGCCATTGTGCACAAAAATAAAGAATACCTAAAATCTAAGTGACTCACATTAGGTTAGAACTGGTGGTGAGGCGTCCATAGCTACGCGGTATGTCGTCTAGGTGCAGTGCAAGGCAGCTCTCCAAAAAGATACTGTGGATCGCCAATGTCTCACTTCCATCACTCTGCTAATGATCTTGTGCGGAGAAATGCTAGAGTAGAAGCAGCCCGGCGAACTTCAAGACCCAGTGGTAGCTTCTCAGGAGCAGCCGCTTCGACCTTCCTAAAATGAAGGCAATATGAGCTGGTGAACTTGGCCGTAAGGTATCGTGCCAGACAACAGATTATACATAAAGGGTTAGATAGGAAGGCCATAGAAGCAGCCTATATGTGCATAAATTTAGTAACAAATCATAGGGAGGGTTTTATGTGTTGGTCGAAGTGTGCCGCGGTCTAGCATTGACGTCACGTGAGGCTCCGACACGACAAGGCGTCCACAGAGGTTAGGTGCACAGAACCCATCTTTAGAGAGAATACAAGTGGAGGAAGTCAGAGACTTATGTACCCAGGAACTTACAAAATTAGAGGTATAGGTAATAAATACTGTCAATACCCTCTTCTCCATACTGATCATTAAGTTTTCCATTTCAACAGAATATGTGACATTAATAAACGTTTTCTCTGTTTTTCTATTTACTATACACGACGGTGACCAGAGTGGGGCTTCTGCAGTCATGTTTCCGTTGCCTACATCTACATCTACGCTGTTGGCGACGCTCGTCGTCGTAGTGGACTGATTGGCCTCTATGAATTTATCACAACATTGAGCTACCCTCTGGCCTACCTGGCTGCATTTTTCTTTCTTGGCCTGCCGTGACTTGGATGATGACCCTTGTGACGTTCCTGCCAGCTTATGTGGGTCTTCTGGTGTCGCCAGAGTCTCCTATTTGGCTCATGAAGAAGGATAGGAAAGAAGAGGCCTTCCAAGTACTGTCCAAATTACGGTGTTCTGACGCTGAGAAAATCGAGGAGTTAAGAGTTGTATCACAAAACGCCCAACCTGCTACAAGCTGCAGCGATATATTCAAAACGTTAAGGAAGAAGTCGAATTTAAGGGCAGTAGTGTCAGCCTTTATACTGATCCTGAAGGAGATGGGAGGCTGGTCTGTGGTGTTTGGGTTTATGATCAAAATCTTCCAGGAGTCAGGTGTTCGGCTCGACCCATCTTTAAGTTCATGTATAGCTACAGCAATATTTGCTGCTGTCAGGGGTGTCTCAATCTTCTTTATATTCCATGTTCCTCGGAAACCCATCTTGCTCGTGGAAACATTCTCAATGCTCTGGGTACAGCCTTATTAGCTACTTACTTTTTCCTGCAGGACTCTGGTGTGGACTGACTTCCTTATATTGGGTGACGCCGTTGGGTATGTTATCGTTCATGGTGGGACATGGTGGGGCGATGGGGTCTGCCTCTTGGGCTATGTCAACGGAGGTTTTGCCTATTTCCGTACGTTCCTTTGGTGTTAGCTTCAGTACTTCTGCCTTTTCATTCTCAGCATTCCTTATCATATTGACCTTCAATAACGGAGAACCGTCCATAGGGCTGCCCTGGGCGTTCCTGGTATATAGTATGGGCTCTGTAGGTCAGGGTGTGTTAATTATGATCTTTGCTCCTGAAACACATGGTCGCTCCCTTGCTGATATTGAGAACTACTGGGATGCTTATAACTAACAGCGTTAAATTAAAGTTTACGTCTTGCATAAAGACTATCAAATATTCTTAAACTCATTATTGGTATCATCTTTTATTCTGCTTTTAAATGTTTCAGTCAGTCCGTGTTCGACTAATCCTAATTAAAGTATTTTTTCATCTTTTCCACTCATTTTATGTTCAATGACTCTCCTAAGATTTTTTCTTTAATTTCTTTAAAATATACCCACGTGTGGCATATTATCCTCAAGGATAGGGGCAACGTTTTGCGTGGTAGCAGCTCATCTGAGCAGTTTGCACATCCACCCGCGTATAATCATGTGGTAACTCGTTCACAATATTGGCACTCACCACAAATAGGGAGAGCTTCTGAAATGGTGGAAAATAGGAAGGACTGGTTAACTCACCACCTCTGAGGAGAAAGGCAGACAGTGTTGACTTAATTATCAGATCACTACACAGGTAGTAGATAGCAGGCTGCTATCAAACGGAGGTAGTACCGCCTGCGAAGAAATGTGTCGTCTAATGGTATACCTGTTGCCATATGGCATCACAAAAATTACGACCAAGTCCCAGGATACTGGTCAGACTGACTTTCTGCCTCCTTTACACACTATTGCAGGTCTCACTTGATTCTCTTACTTTGACAACACATCATATACTCACATATCGTTTCTTGTTCCCGGTCTATTTATTTTTTTCATGTATTTGCAAGACATGCACTGAACAACACCTAAGGCATCTCTATACATGAGTCTCATCCCAGGACAAGGTAAACAACATAGAAATCAAATAGATAGCATTTTAATTCAAGAAAAATTCAGAAATTCAGTAACTCAGGGACAGATTGTGGGTCAGATCCCAGTAATAAGTTTAGTAAGGCTAACACTTAAAAAATAAAAAAATCTATAAACAAATCCAGTGGGATTTAGGTAAACTCAAAACAGGGGCAGGATAAAATACTAAATTAAAAACAAAAATGGATTTTCACTATTACTAGTGGTTTACTTTGATGAACAACAACCAGAACAACAATTTAATAATAGTAAAAGAGGAATGTTAGAGACAGGGGAAACTTATAGGACATAGGAGGAACGAAAATAAAAGTAAGTGGATGACAAATGAAATTTTAAAGAAAATGTATAAACGAAGAAATATGTGGAACCCAAGTAAGGCTCACAAAACAATAAAAACGAGATTCAAAGGGAATCACAGGAGAAGAAACATGATGTAAATAGGATATGCAAGGAGGTTGAAGAGCGAGGAGCGGCATAATTTTAGGGAAATGTACAGAAAATATAAACAGATGAACCAGAAAAAATAGTGTGACTTAAAAGCAAAGAAAATATGATCTTACTTGAGGCAAGTAAAAAGATGGGCAAAAGTATGTAGAAGATCTATGCAATGGTAAAACGAAAATAAAATAAAGGTCGACATGTCAATTCTATAAACGAAGTTGAGGCACCTGTGAGCAAAAAGAAATATGATAAAGCTTGTGGAGTTGATCAGCTTCCAGTAGAATTTATAAAACAAATGGGCAAGAATGGGATAAAATGTTTAACTGAAATATATATTTCTATATACCTAAACGGAGACCTTCCCAGCGATTAAGAAATACCTATAAACAGTTGACCTCTGACCCACATTCTTCAGATTTATCAAGTAATGTATGTTCATCAGGGCTTTTATAGTTTATTAATCATTAAACACAGGGATCGTAAATAGTTGATAAGCTCCTTTTGTTCCTCACAATGGTCATAATCTTTATAATCAATGTTTTGGTCATCGAGGAGGATGTATCTGGTAACGGCGTCGTGAGGAAAGATCTCTGTCGCCGAAGTGATGATTTAACACCTAAAATTTTTTACAATTATGGGAATCAGAGAGTGAGAGTGAAAATGAAGAAAATTTTATTTTCGAGGAGTAAATTCGGAATAGGTCGTGTGCTTTAGCAGTAGTGACACTGATGAACTTGTACACATCAGTTGAAAGAGAAGTGCTTAGAAAACAGGAGAAAAGCCATTAGGAAAGAGAAGTAGAAGAGATTTTCCCCTGTTGCGCATGGACAGTCCCACTCGTGCGTTTTACAGGGGCTCGTCAGGTTTTGTGCAGTGCTGTATTTGGTTATAGGAAACTCGCAATTGTAAACATACTAAGGAAAAAAAAAATATATATATTTATATATATATATATATATATATATTTTAGTCCATATACGACTTTGAACATATATCAACAACCTCACCAGCGGTCGAACCTCGACCTACTGGGTGTGACTAGGCACGGCTAGGCCTGGACACTAAAAGGTTCTAGACTTGTTATATTTCACAAAAGCCTGTTCATCGAGCTGATGGCGCCGTGAACCTCATTGGGAACTGCCGTGCTCTTATGTGGTGTCGTATTTTGAATCCAGCTGGTATGAAACGCGAGGTACATATACTTCATTTTAGTCCATATAACCGCGGACTTTGAACATATAATCAACAACCTCACCAGCAAGGAAGACCTCGACCTACTGGTGAGGAGCTCGGCTAGGCCACAAGGACACTAAAGCAGTTCTAGACTCTGTTATATTTCAGTGATTATATATATATATATATATATATATATATATATATATATATATATATATATATATATATATATATATATATAATATACTATATATATATATATATATATATATATATATATATATATATATATATATATATATATATATATATATATATATATATATATATGTGTGTATGTGTAACGGTCGGAATTTACTGGACTTGGGGTTTATTAAAGATTATAAGATGGTAATGGCAGTGGAAGCGCCCTTTGAGAAAAATCGAACCAGCACAAGAACACTTAAATCTACTAAACAAATGAATTGTCCGTGACCCGTGGAAGGATAGCGTCTGTGACTGGGATGAATGAGACACACTGTAAAATTTAGACACTTATATTCCCTCAACACTACAAACACAATCAAATAATGGTACACCAATATGCGCACCTCTTAACTTGAACTTAAAACACTACTCTGGGGAATAAAAGTTATACATAATATAGAAATTATTAGAAACTCAGGCAACAATAAATTTGAA
>NW_024757612.1:0-2984 GCF_018991925.1 Homarus americanus | reverse complement strand
CATTTAACGTTAGTTTAACGCCATTTAACGTTAGTTTAATGCCATTTAACGATAGTTTAACGCCATTTGGCGTTAGTTTAACGCCATTTAACGTTGGTTTAACGCCATTTAACGTTATTTTAACGCCATTTTAACGTTAGTTTAACATTTCAACGATAGTTTAACGTTATTTAACGTTAATTAAACGCCGTTTAACGTTAGTTTAACGCCATTTAACGTTAGTTTAACGCCATTTAACGTTAGTTTGCCATTTAACGTTAGTTTAACGCCATTTACGTTACTTTAACGCCCATTTAACGTTAGTTTAACGTCATTTAAACATAGTTAACGCCATTAACGTTAGTTTAACGCCATTTAACGTTAGTTTAACGCCATTTAACGTTAGTTTAACTTCATTTAACGTTAATTTAACGCCATTTAACGTTAGTTTGGCACCATCTAACTTCAATTAAACGCCATTTAACGTTAGTTTAACGCCATTTAACGTTAGTTTAACGCCATTTAACGTTAGTTTAACTTCATTTAACGGATTTAACGCCATTTAACGTTAGTTTTAACGCCATTTAACGTTAGTTTAACGCGCATTTAACGTTGGTTTCTTTATTTTAACGTTCAATTTCCTTTAACGTTAGTTTAACGCTATTTTTAACGTTAGTTTAACGCCATTTAACGTTAGTTTAATATTTAGGTTTAATTTCGCGGTTCGTTTAACTTCTACATTTAACGTTAGTTTAACGGTATCGTTCGTTTTTACGCCATTTTACGCGTTAGTTTAACGCCATTTAACGTTGGTTTAACGATGTTAACGCCAATTAAACGCCATTTAATTTATGGTTTAACGCCATTTAACGTTAGTTTAACGCCATTAACGTTAGTTGCTTCATTTAACGTTAGTTTAACGCCTTATTTAACGTTAGTTTAACTGTTTAACGTTAGTTTAGCGCCATTTAACGTTAGTTTATCGCCATTTTACGTTGGTTTAACGGCATTTTTAATTGATTTAACGCCATTTAACGTTAGTTTTACGTTATTTAACCTTAATTAAACGCCGTTTAACGTTGGTTTAACGCCATTTAACGTTAGTTTAACGCCATTTAGCGTTATTACCGCCATTTAACGTTAGTTTAACGCCATTTAACGTTGGTTTAACCATTTAACGTTAGTTTAACGCCATTTAACGTTGTTTAACGCCATTAACGTTAGTTTAACGCCATTAACGTTAGTTTAACGTCATTTAACGTTAGTTTAACGCCATTTTTAACGTTTAATTGTTTAACGTTGTTTAACGTTAATTAACCATTTAACGTTGGTTTAACTTGCCATTTTAACATTAGTTTAACGACATTTAACGTTAGTTTGCATATTTAACGTTGGTTTAACGTTAACAGAATTTAACGCCATTTAACGTTAGGTTACGCCATTTAACGTGGTTGATATTTAACGTTAATTAAACGCCAACGTTAGTTTAACGATATTTAACGTTAGTTTAACGCCATTTAACGTTAGTTTGCGTTTAACGTTAGTTTAACGCCGTTAACGTTGGTTTAACGTTATTGGCGTAATTAAACGCCATTTAACGTTAGTTTAACGCCATTAAACATTAATTTAACGCCAATTAACGTTGGTTTAACGCCATTTAACATTAGTGTAACGTCATTTAACATAATTAAACGCCATTTAACGTTGGTTTAACGCCATTTAACATTGGTTAACGATATTTAACCTTAATTAAACGCCATTTAACGTTAGTTTAACGGCATTTACGTTGGTTTAACGCCATTTAACGTTGGTTTAACGGCATTTAACGTTGGTTTAACGCCATTTAACGTTAGTTTAACGCCATTTACGTTACTCATTAGTTTAACGATGTTAACCTTAATTAAACGCCATTTAACGTTAGTTTAACGGCATTTAACGTTAGTTTAACGCCATTTAACGTTAGTTTAACGCCATTTAATGTAAGTTTAACGCCATTTAACGTTAGTTTAACGCCCTTTACGTTACTTTAACGCCATTTAACGTTAGTTTAACAATTTGCGTTAATTAAACGCGTATCGTTAGTTTAACGCCATTTAACGTTAGTTTAACGCCATTTAACGTTAGTTTAACGTCATTTAACCTTAATTAAACGCCATTTAACTGGTTTAACGCCATTTTAACGTTAGTTTAACGCCATTTATCGTTAGTTTAACTTCATTTAACGTTAATTTAACGCCATTTAACGTTAGTTTAACGCCATTTAACGTTAGTTAACGCCATATAACGTTAGTTTAACGCCATTTAACGTTAGTTTAACGCCATTTAACGTTAGTTTAACGCCATTTAACGTTAGTTTAACGCCATTTAACGTTAGTTTAACGCCATTTAACGTTAGTTTAACGCCATTTAACGTTAGTTTAACGCCATTTTAACGTAAGTTTAACGGCATTTAACGTTAGTTAACGCCATTTAATTAGTTTAACGTTATTTAATAATTAAACAATTAAACGCCATTTAACGTGGTTTCGCCATTTAACATTAGTTTAACGATGTTTAACCTTAATTAAACGCCATTTTAACGTTGGTTTAACGCCATTTAACGTTAGTTTAACGCCATTTAACGTTAGTTTAACGCCATTTAACGTTAGTTTAACGCCATTTACGTTAGTTTAACGCCATTTTACGTTTTTAACGCCATTTTAGCATTAGTTAACGTCATTTAACCTTAATTAAACGTCATTTCACGTTAGTTTAACGCCATTTAACGTTAGTTTGCGTTATTACGCGCCAAATTAAACGCCATTTAACGTTAGTTTAACGGCATTTAACGTTTACGCATTTAACGTTGAACGCCATTTAACGTTAGTTTAACGCATTTTAGCGTTTAGTTTAACGCCATTTAACGATAGTTTAACGCTATTTAACGTTAGTTTAACGCCATTTAACGATAGTTGCATATTTAACGTTGAGTTTATATTAACGTTAGTTTAACGGCATTTAACGTT
>NW_024757611.1:0-18401 GCF_018991925.1 Homarus americanus | reverse complement strand
CAAAACTTCGTTCAGTTACGTATTGCTGTTAAATTGACTTAAATTTTATCGGTTTTATATACCTGTACTATAAACTCTACGGTGTTATTTTGCACTATATATATCTTCACTCTATGTATATAATGAACTAATATAAATTTTTATGACCATTTTATTTAATAGTTATCTGTTGATGTATTTATTATATATAAGATTACAATAATAGTTAGGCCTTAAATGACAACCGTTTTCTGACGTCAACGAAAGAAATTCCAGATGAAACGACTACGTCGACATGTATTTACAATTTAATGATTTAATATTTAAAAATAATTCTCTATAATATTGCCCAAATAAAAAAACATATAAATGAAGTATTGTCTAATATTTAATGATTGGAAGGAACTCGACATTATAAGGAAAGACATATTCAAAACGTTGATAATATCCGATTTCATCATTGTTCTTTGTCTGTTGCAGTCCTTAATTACACACACAACTCAGGTCATTGTTATGTTACCAAATGGTTATAAATTATCGTTGAAAAATAATATAGTTAATGGTGTTATTAACGTAGATCAAATAGATAAGCCTTCGGTCACTGTTGTGGCACCTGGGCTGAGTACCATGCTGTTATCATCTTGGTCCTCTATTAAGGCAGGTATTGCCATATGAATAATCCAACATCGATTTAATTGTATGATAAGTCCAAGTTATGGTTATAAAAATCACTTGTTGCTGAAACAATATAAAATAATTAATTTTAACTCTTTGCTCAGGTTTCTTCTTTTGTTCATAATTATTGCCTCATCAACTCAATATTTTGGACAGTTTTGTGAAGTTGTACGTAAAAAACCTAACGTAATTAATGTCTAAAGTTAATTCTGATTAAATACGCTAGGACTGACCCTTGAAGAGGCGCTGCTGCATGGTGTGACAATTTCCGCACAGGATGTCATAATCGTGTTTCGTGGGACGGTAGCTGTTGCTTTGATATTAATAGATCAGCAGGGTACCCACTTGAGTGTGTTGCAACAGGGCTGGCTGAGACAGACATTACTGTGTACTGTGGCTAGGGCGGTGGGGGTGGTGCTTGGGTGGTGGGGTGATGCTGGGGGTGGGGGTGGTGCTGGGAGTGGCGGGGTGGTCCTGGGGGTGGGAGGTGGTGTTGGGGCAGTGGGGGTAGTCCTGGGGGTGGGGTGTGGTCCTGGGGGTGGGGTGGTCCTGGGGCAGTGGGGGGTGGTGCTGGGAGTGGGGGGTGGTCCTGGGAGGGGGGTAGGGGTGGTCCTGGAGGGGTGGGGTGGTCCTGGGGGTGGGGTGGTCCTGGGGGGTGGGGGGCTGGTCCTGGGGTGGTGGGGTGGTCCTGGGGAACAGAAGGTGGTCCTGGGGCGGTGGGGTGGTGTTTGTTGGGCAGTGGGAGGATGGTCCTGGGGTGGGGGGTGGTCCTGGGAGGTGGGGTGGTCCTGGGGGTGGGGATAGTCCTGGGGTGGGGTGGTCCTAGGGGTGGGGGGTGGTCTGGGGGTGGGAGTAGTCCTGGGGGAAGGGGATGGTCTGGGGGTGGGGAAGTCGCTGTGGATGTGTATATTAGGGTGTTGCCTCATCACCACCACCATCACCACTACCACCACCATCACCCTACTACCACCATCACCACCACCATCACCCTACTACCACCATCACCGCTACCACCACCTTGCCTAACCTAACCCTAACTCCATTAAATTAAAGCCATTTCTTGATACTAACAGGTCAGGTCCAGGTCATTGGGAGTGAGCTTGACATTGAATATGACGTCCCCTGCAACGTTTGCCTGTCAGTCATAATTACTGATCAGTTCTTCCACCTGAGCTCGGGCACGTGTTTGTCTGTCTGTCTGTATCCTGTCTGTGTCTCTGTCTGTCTGTCTGTGTCTGTCTGTATTTATTCCCTCTTTTTCTGTGTCTATATCTGTCATTCTCTTTTTCCTGCCTATATGTATGTATATGTGTAGATATGCATATAAAATGTGTGCATGTATATATGCGTCTGTGTGTAATATACAGTATATGTGTGTGTATGTGTATGTATGTATGTACGTTAATACAAATATCCACACAGAATACACACATAGAAATATAGCGCTGTATATGTGTAGAGTATATATGTATGATTGTATATTTAAGAATAATAATAATATTAATAGTATGTAATAATAATAATAATAATAGTAATAATAATAATTAACGGTTTGATGAAAGACCATAGCACAATAGAAGGGTGAAAATATACAGTTACATAGTTAGAATGGGTTTCTTGATTTACAAATAATATACAAGTAACAACATAAGTGATAGAAATGATATATAATAACTTAGTAGGGAGAAACTCAAACTGGGGCATTTCAACATAGTGACTGCAAGTAAAGATTATTATTATACATGATGAGATGTATAAATTCTGTAAATAAATGAATAAATAAATAATGATAGATTTATTTTTTAACGGTTTTTGAGAAGAACAGTTAGTGACGATAAATAGAGGATTAAATGAAACAGTCCCAAACGTTTTTCTTGAATTTGCCGGTTTATTAGGATTCGCTAATGTGTTGAAAATGTTCACTTTATGTTGATTCGTCTTTTATATGTGGTTAATACAAATAATGAAGTGTTATTATTTATATATGTAGTAAGGTAAATGTACGGAGTTATTAGGGGAAAATGTTTAAATGTTTGAGTGGAAGCCAATATTAGTGTCTGGTTGTGGGTGTGACCATCTTCGCGTTCTTCTATGCTCTCCTCTTTCGTTCAATATTCTACTTAATAATCATTCTCACTTTCTTTTGTTTTGGTTCGTTTGTATTTCTTATTGTTCCTAATTTATTCCTTTGATCAGAAACCAACCTTGCGTAACTAGTTATATAGATAATTGGGGAGTATTTCAAGTGTTGTGGGTGATACGAAGACTGGTTGAGGCTTGGGCTGTTAGTAGCTTCGTGAGGCAGGACAGTACCGCCTTTCCTCCTCCCTGCAGCTGCCAGGCACAGCAAGTACAGCACCGCCACACAACCCATAGGTTTTACAGCCACCAGAAAACACAAGTGTGCCTGGGTACACCCTCCTTGTGTCGTGGCACTCAACCCATCACAGTGCAGGAAGAACAGCTCTACAACGCGCATTTCAAAGACAATCACAAAGGTTGCCAGATCATGTCAGTGTGTGTGAGGTGAAGTGTTGCGGCGGAGATTAGCATGAGAGCTTTCCTTAAAACAACACATTGGTTCGAGTCTGTCTTCACTTATCCAGTTGTATTGGTCGGTTGCCATGCTGGACGCGGACGTGGCAGCTGGGCTTTGTGTAACACTATAACACCATCAACACAGGGTTATAGAACATGGCAAAATCTACCATTGTATTGTGTCGAGTGACATTTAAGCCCTGGCACATATATTACAATAAGCCAAATGATTCTTAAGACATTTTCCCACACATAAGACAAAAGACTGACAGTGATAACAATACAAATCAAAACAGACAAAATTAAACAATACCTTATAAATCTTGACTGGTTCACAAACTCCATTTCATTGATTTTTCACCCCGATAATCCAGATGGTTGTGTAGCGGGAGGAAAGATAAATAATCGAGGTGGATATAACGTTGTGATAGAGAGAGTTCCAACGAAGAACAGGTTAATTACTGTAGAAGGTGATGTGTACCTGTGTGTGGGTGATGGGGAGTGTGTTGTGAACAGCGTCATGACCTACTGTTACCTGCCAACCCATACGGGTAAGTTATGTAATTAAATGGTATTATTGGTGCTTGGTCAGTGGTGGTAGCTTTTAATAATAATGATAATGACAGTGTTAACGTAGATCTATAACTTTTAAATATATGTTAATTATCAAAAGCACAGTTAATGATGATCACCTGAGAATCTGTACAGGTGTGGGGGGTTGACAAGGTGGTCACGGGTGGGTTAGTGCTTACCTGGGAAAGATCATGTAATCATTGATCTCTGCTCAGCTGGAGGCGAAAACGGTGCTTATAACCTGCAACAATATGAACGGTTTGGATAAGTTATAGCTGGGATGAATCATTTTGCTTGTAACCTGTACTGTCTTGCTGAAGGGTGCTCAATAGTGTAGCGGTGATGATTAGAGGAGGAAGGAGAGGAAGGAAGGGAGGAGGAGGGAGGAGGAGAGGGCAGGGGAAGGGAGGAAGGGAAAGAGGGGGCCAGGAGAGAGTGAGAGAGTCATGGGTGTTAAAGGCAGTAGTTCACCTGACTGGAAGGACATGTTGACCTCTACCTAACTAACCTAACCACTAATTCGAATTAAACTAGGTAGGGGCTAATCTTCAGGTGATACATACTTTATGGTAAGTAACATGTAAATACTTAACAAAATTTTACATAACTTTTACTTGGACTTTACATATACTAACATACTTTGATGTTACATACATATTATACATACGTACATAAATACATATATACATACGTACATACATCATGCTGCTTATGCACAGTGGAGGGAGGTGGTGGAAGGGTACACAAACCTGTCGTGTGTATAAGTGAATATGTATGATTATGTATGTTCATGGATATGTTCTGTGTGCATGCTGTAAATATAGATGAATGTATGTGTGTATATCTGTCATAGCCTGACTGTATATACGTTTGTAAAAACATGACTGTAGATACGTGATTGTATAAACATGACTATTGCCGTGACGTGAATAGACATGGCTGTGTATACTGTGACTGTGTATACATGACTGGATATACATGGTTGTTTGTATACGTGAGTGTATACATTGGTTCTGCGGTAATGTGCGTGGTGTATGATGATGTCTTATTAGGGAAGCGCCCAACACACTGTTATTAAAGCCTTCTGCCACACAGGGCTGAAGTGTGTAGGTGTAGGGGGGGTAGGTGTGGGGATGGTGTAGGTGTAGGGTGTGGGTGTAGGGGGAGGGTGTTGGTGTAGGGGAGGGTGTGGGTGTAGGGGAGGGTGTGGGTGTGGGGAAGGTGTAGGTGTGGAGGTGTAGGAAGTCACTGCTCAGTTAAACGAGTCACTGCTACTTTAAACGAGTCCTGCTACTTTAAACGAGTTCACTGCTACGTTAAACGAGTCTGCTACTTAAACGAGTCCTGCTACGTTAAACGAGTCCCTGCTACTTTAAACGAGTCACTGCTACGTTAACGAGTCTGCCGTTAAACGAATCCTCTTACGTTAAACGAGTCCTGCTACGTTAAACGAGTCCTGCTACTTTAAACGGAGTCACTGCTACGTTAAACGAGTCACTGCTACGTAAGCGAGTCACTGGTACGTTAAACGGGTCACTGGTACGTTAAACGAGTCACTGGTACGTTAAACGAGGTCACTGGTACGTTAAAGGAGTCACTGCTACGTTAAACGGAGTCACTGCTACGTTAAACGAGTCACTGCTACGGTAAGCGAGTCATTGCTACTTTAAACGAGTCACTGCTACGTTAAACGAGTCACTGCTACGTTAAGCAGTCACTGCTACGTTAAACGAGTCACTGCTACGTTAAACGAGTCACTGCTAGCTTAGTCCTATGACGTTAAACAATGCAGAAGAGACATTAAGTAAATCAGATATAGAGAAAAGTGGACGACTTACACCTCGACCAATCAGGAAGACGCACTGTACTTACAAGGAAGGGCCCAGCAAACTAATTTTTAAACCAATCAGTATTCTGGTGAGGCCACTTCGCCTTGACGATAAGTTACGAACGCTCCTGTTGGTTTGAAATTCACCGTCTCTCCAATGGCGTGGAGGTCTCGTGCAGGACTCCTAAGTGCTGACAAAATTCCATCTTTTCTAATTTCAGACTGGTGAATTTTGTTTCCTTTTATCAACAGAAATTTTTGTACTTGTGAAATATTTAACTCTCTACTAACTTATCTTAACTAACCTAAGAGGAATATTTAAGTGAATTACCCTCCGGTTTTTGTCAATAATGAGCTAGTATTTTTTTAATATTTTTCAATACCTGTTCCTGCTGGAGCAAGGGACAGTTGCCATTTTACTATTGGTCTATTTTTTTCGATATATTCTTCATAAATAAACTTCAATTTCCTTTTTAATTAATTTTTATATATTTACTTTTTTCGTGTGTAAAACTTGATATACTAAGTCCTGAGCCTGTTTAGTAGAGGGTGGGAGGTGAGAGGGTGGGGAGGGGGTGAGGGTGGGGAGGGGGTGAGGAGAGGGGGTGGGGAGGGTGAGGGAGAAGGTGGGGAGGGTGAGAGGGTGGGAGGGTTGAGGAGGGGGTGGGGAGGGTGAGGAGAGGGTGGGGTGGGGTGAGGAGAGGTGGGGAGGTGAGGGAGAGGGGTGGGGAGGGGTGAGGAGAGGAGGATGATGGAGGAACAGGTTGGGGGAGGGTGAGAGGGAGGATGATGGAGGAACGGGGTGGGAGGTGAGGAGAGGGAGGATGATGGAGGAACGGGTGGGGGAGGTGGGGAGGGGGAGGAAGGAGGAGGAGGGAGGACAGGGGTTGTGAGGGAGTGTCAGGGCAGAGATCAGGGTGTCAGGGTGTGCCACATGACACTTAAGTTATAAAATATAAATTAGAAAGAAGATTCATGAAGCAAGGCCATGTGTGTGTGTGTGTGTGTGTGTGTGTGTGTGTGAGAGGTATGTATGTATGTATGTATGTATCATGTTTTTCTCCTCCTTGTAAACCGGAATTATTTTCTTCTAATATTCTCTTTCTTGTTACCTGGAAATATCCTTATTCACCAATGACGTTGTTTGGAGCTACTCTCAACTGCTCGTTCGCCTTTAACGGTACGAAACGGCCGGGGATCTCTCTCTCTCTCTCTCTCTCTCTCTCTCTCTCTCTCTCTCTCTCTCTCTCTCTCTCTCTCCTGCTTAACCGGAATTGTCCTTTAAACTTGCCCAGGTGAGAGCAGCGGTGAGCGTCCTGTTGAAGGTGTAGTTCTCGTTGGCCAAGTGTTGTGTGTGTGTGTGTGTGTGTGTGTGTGTGCGTGTGTGTAACAGAAGGTGGTGATGATGGTAGTAGTGATGGTGGTGGTAGTGGTAATGGTGGTAATGATAGTAGTGGTGGTGGTGGTGATGATGATGGTAGTAGTGGTGGTGGTGGTGCTTCTACTTCTGGGGTGATGACGGTAACTTGCTGAGGTGATGTGTCGGCCTCCTACCCCACACTCTCACACTCACCTGTTCCACCTCCACCCACCCCTACCCCCACACACCCCTGTCCCCACACCCCCACACCCCACCCCTACCCCTCCACACCACCCCTGCCCCCACCACACACCCCCCACACCCCCACCCTCCATGCCCCACCTCCCCCCCTTGCCTCCCCCCACCCCTCCCCTGCCCCCACTGCCCCCCTCCCCCTGCCCCCACCCCCCCCTCCATGCCCCACTCCCACCCACCCCTGCCCCCACCCCCCCCCTCCCCTGCCCCCCACACCCCCACCCCCTCCCCCTCCCCCCACACCTCCCCACCCCACACCCACCCCACCTCCCCTGTTCGGTCCTCCCATAAACGGGTTTTAAACGACCGTCCTCAGTCGCTCCAGTTGTTGTGTGTTTCCCTCGCTCTCCCCCATCAGGAGGGTGAGGGAGAGGCTGGGAGGGGGGTACAGAAGGGAGGTAGAGGGGGTGAGGGAGGCTGGGAGGGGTGGGCAAGGGAGGTAGAGAGGGGCAGTCAGGGTGGGAGAGGAGCAGACAGGCAGGGAGGAGGTAGAAAGGGAGGGAGAGAGGAGAGGGAAAGGGGCAGGCAAGTAGGGATGAAGGGAGGAGGAATAAGGTCTCTCTGTTTATATGTATGAGTCAGTGTCTTGTCTGTTGTCCTCCATGATAAACAGTCACATGACAAGTCCACAGATGATCTAAGAGCCTGCTCACAACACTCACTCTAACACTCACTCACAACACCCCTCACCTGCACTCCACTCACAAGCACTCACTCCCAGCCTCACTCACAACACTCCTCCTAACACTCCTCCCACCACTGACTCAGCACACTCCTCACAACACTCGCTCACAACCTCACTCACAACACTCCTCTACTCACTCCCAACACTCACCTACAACACTCCTCTCTAACCTCACTCACAGTACCTCACCTACAACACTCACTCACAACACTCACTCACAACACTCCTCCCACAACCTCCTCCCACCACTCACCTACAACACTCACCTACCTCCACTCACAACCTCCCTACAACACTCACTACAACACTCACTCACAACACTGACTCACAACACTCCTCACAACACTGACTCTCCCACTCCTCCCTGTACTCCTCCACAGCCTCCTCTAGCACTCCTCACAACACTCACCTACAACACTCCCCTCCTAGCACTCCTCCCACAACACTCACCCTACAACACTCACTCACAACACTCCTCCTGCACTGACCTACAACACTCCTCACCCAGCACTCACTCCCAACCTCCCTCCTGCCTCCTCCCAACACTGACTCCCAGCCTCCTCACTAACACTCCTCCCCAACACTCCTCACAGCACTGACTCACAACACTCCTCCCAGCACTGACTCCACAACCTCCTCCCACAACACTCACTCACAACCTCCCTCACAACACTCCTCTGCAACCTCCTCACCACTCTCACCTACAACACTCCTCTAGCACTCCTCACAACACTCACTCACAACACTCACTCACAACACTGACTCACAACACTCACCTACAACACTCACCTACAACACTCACTCACAACACTGACTCACAACACTCCTCACAACACTGACTCCACAACACTCTCCTACAACACTCCTCCCACAACACTCCTCACTACTCACTCACAACACTCCTCACAACACTCACTCCAACATCTCCTCACTCAGCACCACTCCTCACAACACTCACTCACAACACTCACTCTGCTACTCCTCACAACACTCCTCCCACAACACTCCTCCTAGCACTCCTCCACAACACTCACTCCCCCACCCTCCTACAACACCTCCTAGCTTACTCCTCCCCAGCACTCACCTACAACCTCCCCCAACACTCCTCCACAACCTCCACTCACAACATCCACCTACAACCTCACCTACCCTCCCTCCCTACTTACTCACCTACCTCACCTACAACCTCCTCTGCCTGACTCCAGCTCACTCACCTCACCACTGACTCAGCCTCACTCCAACACCACCTCAACACTCCTCCCAACCTCACTCCCTAGCCTCACCTACCTCCCTCCCAACACTCCTCTGGCCTCACCTACAACACTCCTCCACAACCTCACCTCCCAACACTGACCTACAACACTCCTCACAACACTCCTCCCAAGCCTCCTCTGCACTCTCCACAGCACTGACTCCTAACCTCACCTACAACACTCACCTACAACACCTCCTCCCACAACACTGACTCTGACCTCACTCTCCCTCCTCCCACAGCACTCCTCCAGTACTCACTCACACACTCCTCCCAACCTCCTCCACAACCTCACCTCACACTCACTCACAACCTCCTCCCCAACACTCCTCCTGCCTCCTCCTAACCTCCTCTGCCTCCTCCCTGGCCTCCTCCCCAGCACTCACTCCCACACTCCTCACCCTCCTCCCCAGCACTCACCTACAACACTCCTCCCCAGCACTCCTCCCACAACACTCTACTCCTCTACACTCACTCCTAACACTGACCACCTGCTACTACACTCACTACACTCCTCAGCCTCCTCCCCACTCACTCCCACAACACTGACTCACAACACTCACCTACAACCTCACCTACAACACTCCTCCAGCACTGACTCCACAACACTCCTCACAACACTGACTCACTCATGCAACACTCCTCACAGCACTCCTCACAACACTCTCCCAACCTCCACCTACAACACTCCTCCCACAACACTCACTCACAGCACTCACTCCACAACACTCACTCACCAGCTCCTCCACAACCTCCTCCCAGCACTCACTCACAACACTCCTCCCCAACACTCACCTCCTACCACTCACTCCAACACTCACTCTGCCTCCTCCTAGCACTCACTCCCAAACTCACTCACAACCTCCTCCTCTCTAGCCTCCTCCCCACACCTCCTCCCCAACCTCCTCTCACCTCTCCCCAGCACTCCTCCTCACTCCCTACCTCACCTCCCTCCCTTTGCACTCACAACACTCCTGCTCACTGCCTAACCTCACCTACAACAATCACTCCACAACCTCACTCACAACACTGACTCCTTACTCCTCACAACACTGACTCACAACACTGACTCACAACCTCCTCACAACACTGACTCACAACCTTCCTACTAACACTCACTCACAACACTGACTCCTCACAACACTCACTCACAACACTCACCTACAACACTCCTCAAACCTCACAACACTGACTTACAACACTCACTACACTTACTCATAACACTGACTCACAACACTCACAACACTGACTCTAACACTCACAACACTGACTCACAACACTCACAACACTGACTCTAACCTCACTACACTTACTCACAACACTGACTCACAACACTCACAACACTGACTTATACTCACAACCTTCAGTACTGACTCACAACACTGACTCACAACACTTGACTTACAACATAATAATAATAATAATAATAATAATAATAATAATAATAATAATAATATCATCAATAACAACAATAACAATATCTCATACAATCACCTTTAATAATAACACACACATAAATCACCGACTTAATACAGGTCATACCTTGAGATGCCAAACACACTGTCTAATTAGCACTTTTCCCGCCCCCAGGTGAGTTGCGCCACGGTGTCACCCTCACGCTCACAGGTGCTGCCCAGGTAAAGTTGGTGACGTATATTAACCTAACGTAATCTAAACGAGTGAGGGTTCTTGTGTGTGTGTGTGTGTGTGTGTGTGTGTGTGTGTTTTGTACAGCGGTGAGAAGCACACGGATGACCAAAACAAGATAGTCAGTACTTAAAGACAAGCACCAAACTATCTGTCTATAAATCAACCCAATTCTCAACTGTCCACCACCTGTCTAGGACCAACCTCATTACACAACAGGCTACAGTGATCAATACATCACTGGAGGACTCGTGGATAAAGGCGTCTTGACCTAGTTATTGTAAGTAGAGGTAGGTGATGTAGCAGTGATGGTAGGTGTGTGCAGAAGACAGAGGAGCAGTGTAGTGATGGTAGGTAGCATAGTGTAGTGGTAGTGTAGTGATGGTAGGTGGTATAGTGTAGTGGTAGTGTAGTGATGGTAGGTGGGGTAGTGTAGTGGTAGTGTAGTGATGGTAGGTGGTATAGTGTAGTGATGGTAGGTAGCATAGTGTAGTGATGGTAGGTAGCATAGTGTAGTGGTAGTGTAGTGATGGTAGGTGGTATAGTGTAGTGGTAGTGTAGTGATGGTAGGTGGGGTAGTGTAGTGGTAGTGTAGTGATGGTAGGTGGTATAGTGTAGTGGTAATGTGGGTGTGTATTGATGGTGGTAGGACAGGTACACGTGATGTTAATTACTAATATACCTGGTCCCTTTACCTGTCCTGTGTGTGTGTGTGTGTGTATGTGTGTGTGTGTCATGTGGGTGTGTATTGATGGTGGTAGGACAGGTACACGCGATGTTAATTACTAATATACCTGGTCCCTTTACCTGTCCTGTGTGTGTGTGTGTGTGTGTGTGTGCCTGTACTGTATATTGTATATCTGCCAATTTTACTGAATATCTTTCTATCTGTCTGTCTATTAGTCTTTCAGTGACTATCTGTCTATCAGTGTCTATCTATCCGTCTATCAGTATCTATTTATCTGTCTATCTATCTGTCTATCCATCTATCGACTGTACCTGTGCATAGTGACGGTCAAAGAAAACGTCGATACAGAAACATAAAAGAAAACGGAGAATAATGGAGGGTAAACTGCTTCAATTTCTCTCATGACCCCATGTTTATAATGATACAATTAACCACCACACATAACACTCACCTGTTAGACCATGTTGTTATGTTATCATTTTGTATTTCCCATAAAAATTACAGACGTGAGAGAGTTACAGAAAGGTGAGATGATGTTTACTGTAATGTATCAGCCATACAGACATACAGACGAGCAGCCATACAGACTGTAAATGCTTTCTGAGCGTTTAAAGGTTAATCAGACTCTTCACGTTAAACTCGAACGTTATAATTCATACAATTCATTTTAGTATTTAAAATAAGTCATACATAGGCATTCATACATAAATGTTTAGTCCAATATATATTTACATAACAATCATAGCTATGTAATTAGTCTAATCTTAATACTTACAATGAGTACTTAATTTGCCATATTTTATGTCTTCACAATGATAAACGATGCAATGGACACAGTCTACCTGTGTACACAATAAGTACCAGTTAAACTTACGTGATGAAAGTCTCAAGGGAAACCAGGTTAGGTGTTGCCTCTATGATCTGGATAACGACAGAGGAACCAGGTTAGGTGTTGCCTCTATGATCTGGATAACTACAGAGGAACCAGGTTAGGTGTTGCCTCTATGATCTGGATAACTACAGAGGAACCAGGTTAGGTGTTGCCTCTATGGTCTGGATAACTACAGAGGAACCAGGTTAGGTGTTGCCTCTATGATCTGGATAACTACAGAGGAACCAGGTTAGGTGTTGCCTCTATGGTCTGGATAACTACAGAGGAACCAGGTTAGGTGTTGCCTCTGTGGTCTGGATAACTACAGAGGAACCAGGTTAGGTGTTGCCTCTGTGGTCTGGATAACTACAGTGGCAGTACCCTGTGTCGCCTACCCAGCCCTCGCCGACACAAGCTCCCCTGGGCCTCTCATCTTCCTCTATCTCAATACTCTACACCCTGTATACGGGCAGCCACACCCAATAAACATGACATGACTTACAGCCCAACATAATATGTGTTTATGTGTCGTCATATTCATTACTGCTTGCGGTAACACAGACATACAGCCATACAGAGTTAACAGACTGTGTATGATGAGTTATGTTCACTTGACACAAATTCTTAAGACTCTTTACTCTGATTGGTTGAGTGGGAGGTGAGTGGGGATGTCATTGGTCGAGTGGGAGGTGAGTGGGGTTGTGATTGGTCGTGGAGGTTGCCAGATTTTCTCACTCGCCTCAACTGATTCTGTGAGACAACTTGAAGATTTATTGAGCGGTGTTGTCCATGTTGGTGGTGGCAGACTGGTGGTGACAGGTTAGTGGTGGCAGACTAGTGGTTGCAGGTTGGTGGTGGCAGACTAGTGGTGGCAGGTTGGTGGTTACAGGTCAGTGGTGGCAGACTGGTGGTTGCAGGTTGGTGGTGGCAGACTAGTGGTGGCAGGTTGGTGGTTACAGGTCAGTGGTGGCAGACTGGTGGTTGCAGGTTGGTGGTGGCAGACTGGTGGTGGCAGGTTGGTGGTTACAGGTCAGTGGTGGCAGACTGGTGGTTGCAGGTTGGTGGTGGCAGACGATCTTTATGGTGACAGGTTGGTAGTGGCAGACTGGTGGTGGCAGACAGTCATCATCCGTTAAGTCCAACAACCTTGACGGATGAAAAATACCTCGTTGCACTCACCCGTCACCCGGAGGATCTATTTTTTTGGGGGGGACAGGTGAGGAGTGTGGCAGACAGGTAACGTGTTTATATGGAGACAGATAGGCAGACGGGTGAAATAAAGAGACGGGTTATAATGACAGGTACAGAGATGGTGTGTGTGTGTGTGTGTGTGTGTGTGTGTGTGTGTGTGTGTGTGGACCAAACATCTTAATGAACCAATCAGAAGGTAATTACTGGTTGTTATTAGGGTCATGTGTTCTTTATAGGTCATTAGCGTCCAGCAGGTGTGAGGAAAGGTAAGAGACGAAAGGAGGAGAATGAGAGAGGGGAGGAGAAGGGAGAGGGAGAAGAGGGGGAGAGGGTAGGAGGGTGTAAAGAGAGGGGGATAAGGAAGAGGAAAAGAGAAGTGTGCAGGCTGGGGCAGTGAAAAGGAGAAAGGAAGGAACAGGTTTACACACACACACACACACACACACACACACACTTAAGTGTCACCAACTAGCGTTCACAGTGGCTTCAAGTGAACGCCACAGCAACCTGGTGGGTAAGCTTAAGAAGTGTGGCACAATCCACCTGACGAGGGGGCAGGTACTTAAAAGACGTCCTTGAAAAGAATGCGGTTAATGTGGTAAGAATGTGTGGAAGAAGAATGTTGTGAATGTTTCCTCTATAACATTAATATCGTGTAAAAGAAATAGTAAGTTATTATTATTATTATTATTATTATTTTTGTTATTATTATTATTATTATTATTATTATTATTATTATCATTATTATTATTATTATTATTATTTTAATAGGAGTATTAGAAACCCATCTTGTCACACTTTAGCAACATGGTCGACCTTGGGCGCCCCCTCAACGCCCCTCTCCCCTCCCCCTCCTAGCTAGCAGTTATTATCATCGCTCTGCACCACGCACTTATCACCACACACTTAAGGGTCATTAGTAACTAGAGCTTAATCACCTACACAGTGCAATTTCCTCCTCAAGCTATAACTACTTTCCTTGGGTGACAGTTTAGGGTTTTTAATGTTGATATTATACTTTTCTCTCTCTTATTATCTGTGGTATAGTTTCTCTCATTGTCTCTTACTTTCTCGAGCTTTAACGGAGTTCTCTGAAGATCTCAAAACCATCACAAAGTTCTCAAAAGTTCTCAAAACCTCAACCAAGTTCTCAAAAGTTCTCAAAACCATCACAAAGTTCTCAAAAGTTTTCAAAACCTCAACTAAGTTCTCAAAAGCTCTCAAAACCATCACAAAGTTCTCAAAAGTTCTCAAAACCTCAACTAAGTTCTCAAAAGCTCTCAAAACCTCAACTAAGTTCTCAAAAGCTCTCAAAACCATCACAAAGTTCTCAAAAGTTCTCAAAACCTCAACTAAGTTCTCTAAAGCTCTCAAAACCATCCCTAATTTCTCTAAAACCACAAAATAAGAGAGAAACCAAGAAGAGAACGCCGTAGACATTATTGAGAACACCACACCTTAGCAACCTGTCCTTGGCGACCGAGTCAAGTATTGTTATGTATTCACGAACACCTGACATTACCGTTCGTGTGATGAATTATTTATTTATTTATTTTATATTTCACTCTTGTTTTTTTTTGTAGGTAATTGCTATTTTATATATTTTTTTTAATAAGGTACCTGTGTTGTGATGTTTAGATCGTGTGTGTGTGTGTGTGTGTGTGTGTGTGTGTGTGTACGCCTGGTCAACACATCAGTAATGGCTAATACGGAAACGCCCACCAATATGACGTAACGAGGGGGGGGAAGCAGGAGAGGGGGGAAGGAGGGGTGGGGGGGGAGAGGGTGGTAGGGGGGGGGTTAGTTCAAACGCCTTAACCATAAATGAGTCAGTGAGAATAGCGACCTGTACACCCACACACCTAGCAACAGGGGGTGTAGTGTACAGAGGGACCCACGCAAATGGATTTCTTTGTGTGTGGGTGTGTGTGTGGGTGGGTGGGTGGGTGTGTATGTGTGTGGGTGTGTATGTGTGTGTGTATATGTGTGTGTGTATGTGCGTTTGTGTGTGTGTATGTGTATATGTGTGTGTGTGTGTGTGTGTGTATATATGTGTGTGTGTGTGTGTATGTGTGTGTATATATGTGTGTGTGTGTGTGTGTGTGTTCTTTTTAGAGAAAGATGGTGTCTCCCCCACACACACTGTCACCAGTTATGTACGTGAGCCATAACTGTCAAGACTGCTGCAATAGCTTATTATCCACTTATGATAACAATAATAATGAAAATAACAATAATAATAATAATAATAATAATAATAATATATTTTTCATTAATTGGCAATTATCACCAAGGCGAGTAGTGGGTGTTATTGTCAAGGGAAACTGGGCTAATTATTGCAGTTTTTTTTACACCAGGTGGCTCCTCTCTCGGTTACCATGGCGACCGTCACACTGCTGAAAGGTGATCTCTCTCTCTCTCTCTCTCTCTCTCTCTCTCTCTCTCTCATAATTAAGATAAGACCTAGAGGCTGTATCTTAATAATTAACAAGTGTAGGTCATGATTACTGCTAAGTCAAGGTCACTGGTGGATGACTGGTGGATGACTGATGGATGACTGATGGGCGGTTGGTAGACAACAGGTGGATGTATAAACAGATATAGTAATTAGGCTGTGTTTACCTACGGTGTGTATAAGAACCAAAACATTGGCCTCTGACACACACACACACACACACCCACACACACACACACACACACACACACACACACACACACACACACACACACACACACACACACACACACACACACACACACACACACACACACACACACACACACACACACACACACACACACACACACACACACACACACACACACACACACACACACACACACACACACACACACACACACACACACACACACACACACACACACACACACACACACACACACACACACACACACACACACACACACACACACACACACACACACACACACACACACACACACACACACACACACACACACACACACACACACACACACACACACACACACACACACACACACTATAACAGCATCCTGTACGCGGATTGAGTCATTCCAGACCATTTCTGACGAAGACATTTGTTAACACCTGAGCAATTGTTATCTCAGCAGTGAGTTCTTTACTAATTAATTGAGGTAATGTGGCTCAAGGGCTAGAGAGATTTTGGGGGAGAATATTCCTAACCTAACTTAACTTAATTCAGCCTAACTAACTTAACCTAAGCAACTAATCTAGCTAACCGCCTAGACATGGTGTTTGGTGGCTGACGATAGAAAAAAGCAATTATTCTTGCAAGTATAGATGTCGTTGACGCGTCGTGTCGTGTGAAATATTGTCGTGTGCCGTCGTTCGTGCGCGTTTCGTACGCATCATATATTTTAAATCGTGTCGTGTACCGTTGTGTCGTATCCGTCGTGTTGTGTACCGTCGTGTCGTGTGCCGTCGTGTCGTGTGACGTCGTGTCGTGTACCGTCGTCGCCGTGTGCTATCGTGTCGTGTGCAATCGTGTCGTGTACCGTCGTGTATGTACCGTCGTGTCGTGTACCTTGTCGTGTCGTGTACCGTCGTGTCGTGTGCCGTCGTGTCGTAGTACCGTCGTGTGTTGTCTTGCGTCGGTTTCTTAATGAAGTGGCGGCTTGGAGGTAGGCTGTATGTCTGGAGGGCAGGAGGTGCCACTGCGTGGGATGGTGCAGTGCAGGAGGGGTACCACTGCCTGGGATGGTGCAAGGTGGGTAGGATGTGGTACCTGCTGTGGGATGTGCAATAGGGGTGTAGGATGTGTGCCACTGCTTGCGTAGGATGGTGCCAGGGTGTGGGATGTGGCACCAGAGGTGAGGGAGGGTGCCACTGCCTGTGGGGATGGTACCAGGGGTGTGGTGTGGTGCCACTGTAGGATGGTGCCAAGGTGTGTGATGTTGTTTTGAGGTGAGGAGGGTTGCCACTGCCTGTGGGATGGCTATTGGGGTGTGGGATGTTGTGCACTGCACTGTGGGGATGGTGAGGATGTGAGATAGGTGCCAGTGGGTGTGGGTGGGAAAGGTGCAATTTCTGCTTGTAGGATGTGTGCTAGGGGTGTAGAGTGTGGTGCAGTGCAGGGGGGGTACCACTGCATGTTGGGGTGAGGATGTGGTACCTGTGCCTGTGGGGATGGTGTCAGGGTGTGGATGTGGTGCCACTGCTGTGGATGGGCTGTAAGGGTGTAGGATGTGGTACCAGGATGGAGGAGAATTGGCACACTGCCTGTGAGGATGACCAAGGGTGTGTGGGATGTGGTACCAGAGGTGAGGGAGGGTACCACTGCCTGTAGGATGGTACCAGAGGGTGCAGGAGGGGTACCAATGCTTGTGGGGGATGGGCAACAGGGTGAGATGTGTGCCACTGCCTGTGGATGGTACCAGGGTGTGGGAAGGAGTGCCAGAGGTGCAGGGAGGGGGTACCACTGTGTAGGATGATACCAGGGGGTGGGTGTGTGGTGGTGCAGTGAGGGTACCATGGTGGGATGATACCAGGGGCGTGGGAAAGTTACAGCATTTTCTTTGTAGGTATTCAGTCAGTTGTCCCCCACATTCAGACAATACCAAACACTACTGTGTTAATATTTGTTTTGTTCATGAAGAGAAACATTGAGATATACATATAATATACATACAAATACATATCTATACATATATAGCAGGTGTTGAATACATGTTTTATGTCGCTGGTTTAAATATTGTTTGTCGGTTATGGAAGTGTAAATAATGGTTGTATTTTGTTGACATATTGAAGAGTTTGACCCAGGATGGGGGGGTGGGAGGGGGTGGGGGTGGGGAGAGGGTTGGAGGAGAGTTGGAGGCTGGGAGCAATACGTAACTAG
>NW_024757610.1:0-22226 GCF_018991925.1 Homarus americanus | reverse complement strand
GTCAGGTATCATCAGGAGGTTGGAAGAGTTGGTACCGTAGGACAGACGAACATTGCCGGGCTTGGGGGACCTGTCACTCGAGGTATCATCCACGCGTCGGCATCCTTTGTTGTTCTTGGGAGACGGTGGTGTGGACGTTCTGTCGGGCTGTGAAGAGACGTTTTGACCTGGAGATGGAGGCTTCTTGGTGGACCTGCAACACTTGGCGAAGTGTCCTTGCTTGTTGCAAGCGTTGCATGAGACCTTGTTGGCAGGACATCGACTTGTGCGGGGCCAATGGCCTTGAAACCCGCAGTTTCGGCATGTACTATCAGCCGCAGGGCACTTTCCTGGACCGTGCTGGCGCTGACAGCTTCTGCAGGATTCGGGAGAAAACACTGGTGACTGTGACGGGGGCTGTGGAGAGGACGCCGTCTGCATCTGGCGTTGATTCCTCTTGTAGGTGGAGACGGCGTGGACTTGAGATGGCGATGAGTGTATAGCTGAGGCAGCCTCTCTTGTGGCCTCATACGACCTGCAACAGGTGACGAAGTCGGTGAGGGAAGAGGCGGCGTCGAGGGTGAGGAGTTTCTGGAGCAGGTCCTCGTCACGTACACCCATCAGCAAGATCATCTTGAGCTGGATCTCAGCACAGGTTACAGGATCGCCTGTACATAGGTCCACCTCGGCTGTTAGGTCCTTAAGTCGTGCATAGAAGTCTGAGAATGATTCCCCAGAAGCTTGTTTGCAGGATAGCAGTTCCCTACGACGCAAAGCTTCATTGCGGAGGCCACGGAAATGACTCTGCAAGGCGTTTAAAACCTCTGTCACTGACCTGGGGGAGTCAGGGGGGATGGCTAGCGTGTGCTCTAGGAGGCGTTGAACATCGAGGGAAATGCACGATCTTAATTGGATGAGTTGTTTATGAGGGGGCATTCGGTTGAGGTCAGACATGACAGCAAAGTCTTCGAAACGACGTCGCCATTGACGGTATACTTGATATGTTGCATCAGGTTGAAGAGGTGGGGGACTGGGAACTGAAGACTTGCTGTGCAGGGGTGTACTCGAGACGGCAGGCGGTGGAGGAGGCACGGAGAGGTCGACGAGAGTTGAGACTGGAGCAGGGGGTTGAGAGGGCACTGAGGTATACCCAAGGGGATAGGTGACGTGTGAGGGGGCGTTGTCTGAAGGATAGATGAAGAGGCTGAAGCTGGCGAATTGGTTGTGGCAGCTGGTGAAGTCGTCCTCGTTGCCAGCAATTCCAATAGTCGCAGGAGTTTGTGGTTATCAGCTTGGTGTTGTTGTTGAAGTTGAAGGCGGTAAGCTGATGCCTCTGACTGCCTTGACAATTCCTCTTGACGTCTTGACCATTCCTCTTGACGTCGTTTTTCCTCCTCTAATTGACGTCTTTGGGCTTCCTTCTCTTGAGAAACTTGTAGGAAGTGGATTAACCGACGTATATCCTGGCTCCCATCCTTTGAATTTGGCGCGCCCGGCGTGTGAGGCTTCGTCTACCTCATAATCCTCATCTAAATTTCCCGGCAAATCGTCGTGGTCAGACATCTCGTGTTTGGTATGGTTGCGATGGGAAAGACAAGGAGAATAAGGTGAAGTGCTATGTTTTCGTCAATGGACTTGCTTAAGTGCAGGAACTGGCGGGCAAGTAAAAGAGTACTGACTGTAATATTTGTGAAGTGAGAGGAGGCGGCTGGCGGCGGTGGTGGTGGTGCTTGTATTCCTCCGCGCGCGGGCGAGCTGGCTCAGTGGGAGGGGGACGCAGGCAGTGGCCTGCGGGCCGGCGTAGATGGAGGATGTATGCCGGAAGTGCTGTCTTGGAAACTGGGCTGAGGGCGTGTCTGCTACCTGTAGGGCCGCAGAAACATAGCAAAGAGACATAAAAGGCACTGCACTTCACTTAGGGCACTTCACAAGGTCACAAAGCACTGTAAATCCAGGGGCACTGTGGAGTATATCTTCTGGGCGGGAAACAGACGGGGCCGGCTCTTGAGGCTTGTAAACTGTCGTGTTGGAGCTACTCAAACTGTGCCATGTAGTGGATGCAATCCTAGACAAGGTTCTTGAAACTCCAGGGCACGAGCAGTAGATATATTCAACAAGTGGTACAAGACTTGGCGTGATAGCCAACCGGTACAGGAACAGGAGCCAGCACAAGGAACTCCTCGTCGTAGGCAGGCCGAAGCCGATCTGAGGGAAGTTAGCTAGCTAGGCAAGGGGAGTTGCTAGACATTACTAGGACAATAAATGAGGTCTTCTAATTACTCGACTAGCGCGGTACAGACATAGTACATCGGGACATAGTAAATGGACATAGGCATTAGACATAAGCATAGATATCAGACATGCTATAATAATATGTAGTAATACAGACATGTGAATAAACGGTACAATGAATGGTAACGGAGTCTTGGCGTCAGGCGTGTTCACATATCTTGGTATGTACATATCTATACAACTACCAATCTTGTTTAATGTTTTTGTCATGTAATTAAAGTCAGAGAGATTAGTGATAAAATTTTCTCCATTTTTGTGGCTGTAAGTTTCACACACACACACACACACACACTTTCCATTTCCTACTCCACATATCAAGAAGCGCTCAACACACTGACCCACTCGGTTCTCACTGACCATCACCACGCCCTCATCTGCAAATTTGGTGAGACGCTTCTGCACCATCCTCGACACTCGCTCCTACTACCACCCGAGATCCCTCGCCCGAGTATTGCTGTTCGACACCACAACTGCATCCAGTCCATACGGACACGAACTAATCGCTATAAGAACTGCCCAGCCCCAACCATTGTAAAAATTATCAATATCTTGTAATCAACCAGTGTATTCACTCCCAGTCAATCTTACTTTTTACACTGTCACTATGTTAAAATGCCCTGTAGTTTGAGCTTCTCCCCACCTAGTTATTATATATCATATTTGTATCAAGAACACAAGAATGGAGGAAAGTGCAGCGGACCTATTGGCCCATACTGGGCAGTCCCATTTACACCCAACCCCTATTGCTCATATAAGCATCCAACCTATGTTTGAAGCTATCCAGCGTATTCGAGTTAATGATGATATTTGGCAACTTGTTCCATGCATCCACTACTCTGTTTCCAAACCAGTGTTTACCTATTTCGCGCCTAAATCTAAATTTGTCTAATTTAAAACCATTGTTACGAGGTAGCTCCTGGTTGGATAGTTTGAGTACCTTTGTAATGTCCCCTTTGTTTAGCCCTGACTTCCATTTATACACCTCTATCATGTCGCCCCTCGCTCTACGTCTCTCGAGGGAGTGCAAATTAAGACGCTTTAACCTGTCTCTGTACTCAAGGTTCCTAATGCCCGGGATTAGTCTTGTCATTCTCCTCTGGATTCTTTCCAAGGATTCTCTATCCATTCTGTAATACGGTGACCAGAACTGAACTGCATAATCCAGGTGTGGTCTCACAAGCGCAAGATATAATCTTAAGATGATCTCGCTAGTCTTGTAACTTACACTCCTTTGTATGAACCCAAGTACTTTATTAGCTTTGTTACGAGCAAAAACACATTGTTTACTTGGCTTAAGATTCCTACTTATCATTACTCCTAAATCTTTCTCGCAGTCGGATTTCACAATGGCATCGTTGTTCATCTGGTAACTGGTTTCCCTGTTTACATCTCCTATACTGAGTACTTTACATTTGTCCACATTGAATTTCATCTGGCATTTTTCAGACCCTTCGAAAAATTTGTTTAGATCTTCCTGTAGTTTTGCGGAGTCCTCGTCAGATTTAATTAGCAGTCTCTCTATCGGCATAGCGTCACTCCAGTATCTTGTTGTGGACGTTCTGTTGTCTTAGTGTTAGCGGAGTAACTTTTGTCTTGCGAGTTTTGACTCTATTTTGTGTCCAACTCCCCCCCCCCTTACCCTATCTCCTCATCTTCACTCTCTCCCTCTCCTCTTCCCCCTATCCTCCTCCCTCCTCTCCTGCTCCAGCTCTCTTCCTCTCCTCCTCCCTCTCTCCTCTTCCTCCTATCTTCCTTCCCCCTATCCTCCCTCCCCCTCTCCTCTTCCCCCTCTCCTTCACCCTTCCCCTACTCCTCCTCTCATGAGATAAAGACAAACGAGATGTAATCAGTTTACCGAGTAAAAGTAATATGTAGAAAGTCAAATCCTGCCGGGTCGAACCGTCACCATGGCAAGGTTAATGTCGTACTTGTAACACTTGTGTAGGCTCTGCTAGAAACTGTCTCAGCTCAACATTTTCCTTAACCGCGGAACAAAACCCAAGTGTTAACATTACATGAACCGTTACCATGACAACACTCGGTAAATGTTTTCGCGATTTGCACCATAAGGTTATATAGTTATTGGTTACATTTCCAGGAAGCTTGAAGGACCAGCAACACATCTCGGTATGACCAGTACAGACTCAACTGTACACACTGTCCTGAGTGTCCAGACCCATATATTATGACGGCACCAATGACAACTGATGAAACACAGCTGACCTGTGGGAGGTGAGTAACTGTTATTTCACATGTTCTCGTTAGGTGTATAAGCCTATTCTAATACAGTACAGTACTTGCTGTTAACGCTCATAGGAGCGTTATTGGTTTGACGCTGGAGAAATAAACCCTCGACGTTGACAGGTACCACATAATTCGGTCAAAGAACAATTCTCATATAACAAATGCTGTTATCTCGGGATACATAGTATGAATAATACAACCTATGTACAGTACATAGCCTGTTAACATCTTAAATATAACTCGCGTTTTATAACTGTTGATACATCAGGAGACAATTTGTTTAATCAGATCAAATTACAGTACATAAATATACTTATTAAAGTTATTTAGAGTTTCTTGGCAGATTCTAATACTTCACGATCGCTCACGTCTTAGGGTCTAGTGGTCCGAACCGACGTGTCGTCTGTCCCGTAGAAATCGGTGGACTACCCTCGAGGGCCATCCGTTTCGTATTGAAGCACCTCGGCTAATTCGTCGTCAACACTATATCCGTTCTCTCCCGCCTAGTTTATCATCCCTCTTTCTGTCTCTTCTAGTTTATCTTACTGTGGCGGTAACACTTGTGTTTTTTTACACGTGTATTCCTTTGAGACTGTTTTTATCTAATGGCCACCCAATAGAGGTGGCTATGCCAAGGGATGGAGACCAGTGGGTTATGTAAGATCCCTGCATTGTTCTTGATAATTTTGTCAAGGTTTCTTTTGTAGTCCAGTACTGTTCTTGATTCCACAGCTTGTGCTGGCAGACTGTTCCATAGGTCTACCAGTCTGTGTAAAGTAGTATTTCCTTATATTTGTTCAACATGAGAACTTGGCCAGCTTGTAGTGGATGTGAGAAATCCACATACATCCATGGTCAAAAAGTTTGTTGAACCCCAAATAAAATGAAACCGCACACCCGCATCAAACGAGAGACAGTCGAGTCAGAAACTCGTTCCTTTTGACTGACCGTACAACACATCCACTGGTAGACCTTGGTCCATGTGGTCTGTTAAAAATTCAATGAAAATGACTTAAGTTTGTCAGCAGAATATTCTATCCATGAAATCATGTTGTGATGCATTGATTAAATTGTACTCAGTTGGATGATGAGGGTGTCTACTGGTCTGGAAATGGCAAACAATTTTAACGGAGGCTGGAAAAAGTCGGAAATTTTATGTGAATTCAGTGCAACTTCAAAATATTGTTATTTTGACAGTAATCAATGCTGTACTGTACTGTATAATAGGTAAATAATTTAATTTTTAGATGCAAATTCCAGTAAATAGACAACTCCAGTAAGTGAATTGTTTGTATATCATATTTTATGTTAGTGATCAAATAACAAAATATTACACGTCACAGCTACTGATTCTGCAATGAGTATTGTCATAGATGAATTGTTGTTTGTTATTTAAGTGGATGAGAAGTGTGATTTTTCAGTTGTCACTGCTAATGACATGGTTACCCTTCTGTGCCACCACAGTTGGAACCCCCGATTACATCAACTTTCCCCCGTGCTATCTGGATTTTGGTCGGGGATACTTGTGTCCGGTGCTGGACCCCAGGCCGGTTTTCAAGAGGATCTAGATTAAGCGAGTCCGGGCTAGAGGGAGTTTACTGTACTATAATGAAAGCATCTTTATTCCTTCAGTATGAAATCAACCCTGAAGATGTCAAATATTTTCTGATTTAATAAGTGATATTTTCTCAACCATGTCGTACAACCTTCATCATGACTATGTGGTTATCATCGTACTCCGGGACAATACGATATTAACTTCTCTGTACCAGTATTTTGGGACAACACTTAAGTTCTTTAGGGAAATTGGGACTCAAACAGACTGTCAGGTTCAGGAGAGGTCAAAAGAATGGCTCTTAAGATAAAAGTGAATACTAAATGTAGGAGGATGCACCTAGGTCACGTGTCCCAACCGGACGAAGAAACGTCATTAACGGAGACCAAAATACCGTACGAGAAGGACCCGGGAGTGTATGCGACACGTAGATGGTCTGTCCCTCGTAACGCTTTTCGAGTATTAGGTGCTTCCCGTCCGAAGTACCGTGACCCCGTTTGGTCCCTCCCCTCCACCTGTACTTCCCCACCTCCACCTGTACTTCCCCACCTCCACTCCCCCCACCTCCACTCCCCTCCACCTCCACTCTCCCCCACCTCCACTCTCCCCCACCTCCACTCCCCCCACCTCCACTCCCCCCCACCTCCACTCCCCCACCTCCACTACCCCACCTCCACTCCCCCACCTCCACTTCCCTACTTGCACTCCTCCCACCTCCACTCGCCCTCCTCCACTCCCCCACCTCCACTCTCCCCACCTCCACTCCCGTACTTGCACTCCTCCCACCTCCACTCCCTCACCTGCACTCCCCTACTTGCACTCTCCCACCTCCTCTCCCCCACCTCCACCGACGGAGGGCTGCAGTTCACAAGCCGGGACTTTGCTGCGTTCATCGAGCGACGGGGAGTCCGGCAGGTGTTGTCACCGTCCCATTACCCGCAGTCCAACGGCCACGCCGAGGCTGTTGTCAAATCCCTGAAGCACCTCATCCTCAAAGTGGCCACTTCTGGGAATATCCTCAACTGCGAGGCCTTCGACCGGGGTCTCTTCGAACTCCGCAACAACCCAGCTACACCGGATGCTCCCCTGCCCAGGTCTTGTATCCCTGCTCACGCTCAGTCCTTCTCCAAGGAGTGGCAGGTTAAGACAGAGGATTGCGGCCGCCGAACGAGTTCGTGACGTCGTCGCCCGCTAATACTACCACGCCCGTTCTCTCCCCAAGTTGAGTGTCGGCACCCAAGTCCGTGTTCAGGACCTTATCTCCCTACGTTAGGACAAAGTGGGCGTAGTCATGGGTCTCGGTAGATCACGGGACTACCAGGTGCTGTTACCCAGTGGTCGCGTGTGGTGGAGGTAACCGCCGTTTTCTCCGCCCCGTAACAACGCCTTCTGCTGACCCCGTCACCAGTGTTGAGTCCTGTGTCCTCCCCAGTGATCAAGTCCCTCGACGCTCAGAACGGATCCAAAAGAAAAGGTCCGCTCAAGACTTTGCTATGAGCGTATAGAGGGGGGGGGGTTATATGTGTATGTTGTATGTATATTATGTATTCCATTTATATATATACTACTTATTTAGCCTAGCCAGCAGCATGTGGCAATGCATTTGTTATGTCCCACACGCTTAGATAATGTGCCTGGCGACATATGGAAGCTGCTACATGTCGCCTGAGGGCTCGGTTGTTGATAGAGTAGGGAGTGCCGTCTTGTTGTATTGTAGTGGGCTACCTCCGCTATATAAGACCTAATCTCGTGGTGACCTACCTCTTTCTACCTACACCACCTCCTCCGCTCCTGCCTGGCGGCCCTCGCTTCCGTCGGCGAGCATGGCGAGCCACAAGCTGGTCCTCCTCTGAGCACCCTCACCAACCAGATCTCTGTACATCACGCTTGTAACCAACCTGCCACTTCCCAGCACCAAGCTGCTCTGTACATCCAATACAATATGTATACAGAGAGCACATTGTGAGTTTCCTTTCTCCAACCAATATCTCATAACCCCACAAATGGTGACCCCGGAGATTCGCACTCACACAGGATGGAGGAGAAACCGATCACTCTCCCAGTCTTCAAGCAACATGGAAGACTGGCTTATCCACACAGAGGCAGCTCTCATCGGCTCTACAGGTACTGTCTCTACACCTCAGGTTAGACACCCTAGAGCAGCTCTGCTACTCTAAGCAGACACCAGCTCCTCTTCCTGCCCCAAGCACCACGTCCTATCGACCCCAGCAGGCGCATCTGAGGACTCTGTACCTGCCGAGAGGGAAGCACAGCATTCGTCGCCCCCACACACCGTTGTTTTTTTCCCTCCGGCACTCCCACCTGCTGTTGTAGACCCTGCTCCTATTATAGACCCTCCTCCTGACGTCGCCCCTGACCCAGTGATCATGAGGACGCTGCCCCTGCAGCGACAGAAGCACAACATTCATCGCCCCCACACACCCTTTTTCTCCCACAGATCTCGTGTGTCTAGACTCGAGACAGTTGTCTCCCCTAGCGGCCGGGTCTTTCACGCCCTCGCCGTTATGTCTCGCATGCACCGCCGTTTTGCCTCGCATGTGCCATGCAACCCTGCAGACAACAAGTCTCCTGGAGGGAAGGGGGGAGTATCGTAGTGGATTCCTCCCCTACAAACGCTGTTTGTCGCAGAGTAGCCGACCCCGCGAATTCCCCAGCGTATGCGTCGTGGTCTAGGTCAACCAGCGCCGCCTTAGACGACGGAGGTCAACTATTAAGCCACGCTTATCTCCGCTATATAAGACCTGACCTCGTGGTGACCTACCTCCTTCTACCTACACCAACCAGCAAAATAGAATTCTACGAGTGTTTCTGTTCGCCCCTGTAGTTAGAACCGAATACCTAGAACATGTACAAATATATTATGCTTATTTTTAAAAAAATTTTCTTATTCCAGGTGTTTCGCATATTATCCGAGTCAACAGAAGGAGTTCGTCTTTACGATCAGCTCCTTCCGACCATCTCCGAGATGTCATCCGGAGAGTTGAAGTTTGCTCTTGCCATCCGGTCTCTTCTCCAGAGTATCGTCAGAGGTACAATGATTTATATTAAGAATATCTTCAATATAATTAGCCCTAGCATTTCAAGTGGATGAATGTTTAATTAGTAAGAATCATGATACCACTTAAAAAGTTGTCAATTTGCTTTAAAAGGGTATTTGTGGGGGATAAATGTAAAGGTGTACATATAAATGAAAATATTGAGTGTTTTATTATGAGGTACAGCACAGTACAAGCTTTTAGGTATGATTTTGTCACCGCTAAATCTGCATTACACATTTTGTAATCTACTTTTATTTCCAAAATCTGGTTAAACTGTCTGGGTTTTTCTCACAGTAGGAGCAGAAATAGGCACTCCTTGATTAATCACGCCTCCATCACTGTGTCAAGCTCTGCTGACCTGGCTCTGTCAATGGAATGTGGCTGTGTACTATTTACACTTTGGAGGTCACATTGAAGCAACACTTAGCAATGATAGGGAATTACGCAGTGCAGTATATATTTTATTTCAATATTGTTGCTGCTAGTGAGTTGTACTAAACAAGTATCCACTATGTATTTCATAACATTGTAATTTGTTTTGGCATTCTCAATTTTTGTTTCGGATATACTGTATATATAGGGATGCTGTAATCTAAAATTAGGTTTTGCATACATCAAGAGTACGTTTGTGGCTCCTCACGAGTTGTACTTGCTCAGAAATATATACTGTACAGTAATGTTATATACAGGTTGCACTTAAAAAAATCCAAACATCATTTATCCCCAAACTGTGAACATCCAAAAGTGATCGCATTGATTATAAAAATTTACCGCGCTGCCAGATGATGGCGTTTCAGCACACTAAGCTAAGATATCATCACCGGGGCATTTTCTCGTAGTCGGTCACTGAGTTACACCCTCCGACTCGCCGTCACCCGCACTTACGAACGGGATCCCAATACATTCACCTCAAAAAGTTGTAATTAAACTGTCATTATTTTCATCATTGTTTAACAGCACTTTATGTTATGTAACCTAAAGTATGGGTCCAGGAACTTATCCCTGTTGTAAGTTGCGGACGGCCTGTATTATTATTAACATTATATTTTGAGTTCCTTAGTTTAGTGTGTTTGTTATACTTGTACATGCAGTATTATATATTAGTTTATAGTTGTCATATATGTAGTATTTTATTTGGTGCTTAATGAAATATTAGGGTTTTTAATAATGACCTTGAGTTAGCCAACAAGTTCAGTTATCTGAAACATTTTGGATTTTTGAAGTGGAACCTATATTTCAACTCCCTCCTCAAAATATTAATGTACTATAGGAACAGAAATGGTTGATTTAAATTATTGCTCCAAACTGCACCACACCATAGTGCCATCTTTGGCATATACAGTAAATGAACTTTTGTAAACTGTACTGTACATATTTAATGTCACATGATGTGACAATGTTTGTTTTGTCAAGTGATGTATAGTGCATGTCATTAGTGTAACGGTCGGTGCCAAATCGTCGTTATTTGGCGCCATTCATTTTTAGATATACCTGTATCTCATTTATGAGACATTGTTTATCTAAGCCAAGAGTTGTTACGTCTTGCATATTTCATCTCCGTCGTCAGAAAATGTAACGGCGCGATGTTGAGCAATTTGTTGCCAGACTATGGATGATAGATAGGATCTGTACATATCATATTAAGTCTTCAACACAAGATATTTATTGTCAACTCTAAATTAAATATGTTGTGAATAAAACTTTTCAATTTGTGTTACCAAAGTGAGAATAAAAGATTGTCTCCGGCCAGCTTTTTTCTTTTATTATGTCCCGTAATATTCCCCCCGCCGAGAGCCTCCGTCGTTTGCTTTTAATGTATACGGAGACCGAAATCACAAATTTACGGTTTACGACGAGACGCGAACGTGCAACGTCACGAAAGAAATATTGGCCGAACATTTATGGTAAATAATTTATTTCTTCACCTACAAAGCACTTGGAGATGGTTTATTACTGCCACACGATCAGAGTTTCGTTGTTTTACCCCGTAATTTCCTTCATGTTTCGTGCCCTGCCCGCTATGGGTGATTTATGATCGTAGATAGAGAAAAAAAATCTTAAAATTAAAGAAAAAGTTGTATCATTTTTATTACGATCATCCAAACATTTGTGGATAAAATGAATGAAATAGAAAAACTGCTTCTGGTGTTAAACCACGGCTTTGAGACTGTCTCGGCGACCGACGTCGAGCCCACGTGTTTCCGAGGGGCCGTCTCCACCTTTCAGTGGTGTCCCCGAAGATACTACTACTACTAATGTTTGGAAAGGCAGTTGTCAACATACCATCTGGAAAGGCTTGTCACTGACTTGTCAGATTCAGAAGAGAAAATGTCTTTAAATTGCAAAAACTCCTCTAGAACAGATGCTTCCAGGTCACTGGAATAGGTACTGACAGCCAATGGTGTCATACTCCGTTAAGGTAAACCGCTTCTTTATTTCTGTGCTCTAATTCATTCGTAATATGGTGTAGAAATTGTCCACCTTGGATCAAGTTGAGTTTCAGTGCCAACTGATTCATCCAAGAAATGTTTTCTCTTTTTTGTTGTCGTTGTAGACAGGCTCGGCAAAAGCCCTAGCCTGATCTTCTATTTCATCCAACTGACCCCGTCTCATTTCTGAGACGAAGATGATCAAGCTCTCATACAGTTTCACAACTGACAGAAGGTGGGTGTGAACTTTTTGAAGTGATAAGCTGGTTGCATTAAACCTTGTTAAGATTTGATACTATTTTACAGCAAGAAGTGGTGTTTCAAATGCTTCCATTCGTCTTATGAGGCCTTGACCTTGAAGCTACTGTCGGAACATATTTTGTTCTCCAGTGCTGACTTTATCTCAAGGTAATGTAAAAACACTGCAGCCAGTTTCTGAAAGGGATTTCGCTACAATCCCTTCAGCCGGTAGTGCAGCTGATGATCCCAACTATATGTGGAGGTTGAGAAGTAGTTGTATAAGGTTTGCAAAAATCCGGAATTTGAAAGAGACCCAAGGCAACTGATGTTCCTACAAGGTTCAAGGAGTGACCTGCACAAGGGACGTAATATGCCAGCCTTTATTCTGGCAGTGTAAATGGCTGACATAGTGGCAGCATTGTCATAACTCTGCCCTCAAGACGAACTTCTGTAATTAACTGTACAATAGTTGAGGCTATGCTCTGTGCACCATGGTCATGTATATGTCTATGAAGTTATAAAAATCGCTCAACTATGAATGTAAGTTGGTCAGTATGACTAACATCCGGTGTGGAATCTACACTAACTGACTAATATTTGTCTCGTTTCACTTCACTTATGATAATTGATTGACCATTTGCTGACAAATCGTTTTTGAGAGATATGAAGTGTTTGCACAGCACCAGATGCTGTGCAAGAAAAGTGTCCAATTTGGCCAGGAGTTGCAAGGTAATTCCCATTGTTGCTAGAGCCTATTCTTTCATCACTACCTCTGAGAGGAAGACCTCTCGATGTTAAAATTTGTAGTGTTTCAACTATGCGCAATAGACGTTCTTTGCATTATTTTCTCTCCAATTGTAGTTGCAAAGCCAAAGTGGAATGAATTCGCCTTGCTGTAATTGCCCTCACACCCCAACTGAAATTTGATGCTCTCTGCCACTTTCACGTTCGGCAACTGTACGCCGGCAGTTTTTCCAGTCGCTAAACGCATTGAACGCCAAATACATCTCCAGTTTTTGGAGAATACACAAGCCATTCCCTTTGTCATCATGTAAACAAGGATTTGGGCACATACCGAACTCTTTCCTTTTCACTTGTTGAGAAGTGACCTTGTTCACAATTTAGATCAAGAGAATGATTTAGTAAATAGTCAATGGGTTTATCATCAACTGTCAGCCGGATCACTCGACACCGGTTCCATAGAATGTTTCTTATAATTCAACTGAGATGAATCGGACGAAGCTTCAGTCACAGGTTGGAGAAAGGAAACTCTTAATGGTGGTTTTCTTCTATAAAATATATTATATACAAAACAGTCTGGTGGTGGGAAGTTGGTGCTTGGAAGAGGAGACGAGACGCGGCGTGTTCAGGAACGTAGGGTAGAATGAATTTCAACGGCGAGACCGAGAGGTCATACACTCGGCTACCGGAAGTAAACCCGGATGCCAGCGTCGCAGGTGGCGACCCCCCACCCCCGTGAGAAAGTCGCCGAATCCCGTCTCATTGGAATGCGGCTAGGCTCGTCAGTTTGTAGGAGAGTATCCACTACGGTACTTGCATTGCTGTAGGTGGCGATTTACTTAATCTCAGCTGACCTCGTTTCGTCATCCGAATCACTAAAGTGAACCTCTACTGTGTCATCCTCTGGGAGTTTACTGTCACTGGGCTCTGAATCTCCTTTTGGTTTAAAAAAATGTCAGCTTTGGCTACTTTTAAGTTCCTCTTTCGTGAGCAGGGCCTCTCTACATATCAGGGCTGGTCGACTTGAAACCACACGAATGACTCCAGTCATGTCTCACTTTGTGTGTGTGTTGGGAATTTGTACACTATCAATAAATATACAGTTAATGAAAAATGTCTCAATGTTTTAATTTCCTCAATATAACTGCATATGGCTTCCAAATTCTGCAAAGAAGTGTTCAAATTTCAATATTTTCCCGGGGGGGCTTACAGCTCCCCCGGAACTCCCAGATGTTTAGGCTCGTTTCACTCGCCACCCCACAAAGAGGCTGGCTGCCCATGGGTAGTGTGTGCAGGTCAGAGTTGGCGGTACAGTGTGTGAGAAAAGTGTTTCAATACGGTTGGTAAATTCGATTTGACGTTCGGGCATCAAAATGATCTAATTTCAGTAGTACTTGGAAACATCTGGCTATCCCCAAGGACAAGCCACTCGTGTAGTTTTACTAACAACAAAGACAGTTGAAGCTTTCACCATCACTTAATGGATGTTCCAACTATAATCAGATATCTAAGTTGCCTTAACATATACCACCACTGTTGCAATTTCCAATTCTGTGTCGTTATATTAAAGGCCCGTCCACTCGATCGAGCAGTGCCCGTCGTTGAGCGAAATCATGGTCAGCCTGCCTGGTGGTATATAAGTATTACAAATGTTATACGTACGTGTTCCCCGCTCAGTGTATAACCAAATGCAATGTACAATATTGGCGTGACAGGAGATTGTTTATGTAATGAGGACATTCGTGTGTGTTCTTCGTTCTCGTCCCATAGCTTCCTGTTTATGCATATCATAACTCAATCCATTTTTATGGATTACAAATCTCACCTGCAAGTAATCTTCCTCGAGTACTTCATAGCAGGTATTATGCGAGACAAACTTTGTTTCGATATCCTCGTGACGTGTAGGTGCATACCAGTTGAAAGATATACAAGCGTTGCCTCTAGACTAGCCTCTGCAGATATACTTTCCCTCATATTGGTATCCTGGTTTTTTTTATATATGGTTCCACTTTCGCTCGAAATTTGTAAAAGGTGTTAGAGTCCTTTGTCATGTCTCGCTCGTGTCCATCTTGCCGTTCACGTAAAATCGTGGCATGACTTCAATACTTTTTTCCGACCTAACCACTCTATGCACCATCCCCTTTTTCTGCATTTGCACATAGCAGCAATTATTATAGTACACAACGATATGATCTTTGCTTTTCACTGTCGGGCGATTATTCGTGCGATCGTAGCGTATCCGCCACTGCAGACCACTTACTAGCGCCCGACTATGACTGACGCCAATCACCCCCGTGTGTACAACACACAAGCTTTGCCCGGTAAAGGGTCAAAGCCCGCCGGGCACTGCTCGATCGTGTGGACGGGGCTTTAGGAACAAGGAAGTCTCGGGTGCACTCTAAGATGGAAAGAAAACGGAGGACTCAGACGTCCTGAGAAATCGGACGTCTCAGACGGGTGACTCGTTAAAGAAGGTATAGCTACACGTTAACTCACAAACCACCCTCCGCTTTTATTCTCCTTCTGTACTTCCCACTTAACTATACCTTGCTCTAAATATCCTTGTTGACGGTTCTCTTATCTCTGACATGCACAACCGTCGTTATTACATCTTTAACCCACTTTGCTTTTTCAATGCCATTTGTCTCAATTTCAAAGCCTTTCCCATGTTGAACAAGTAAAAGGCAGTCTTTTGAGATGAAAATACTCTAATATACATTGCGGCGGAAATGCAATTGAAGAAGCGTTTTAGAATTGTCCAAACTACAGACTACATGACCAGACCTCTAATTTTACCTTGATTTCGACTGAATATTGAAAGACTTGGGTCTATATTTAGTATTGCAGTGGTCATAGATGGAAGTTCATATTTTTATTTATAGGTTAGACTTTCATATGTCTTGCTTGGAATTTAGTATTTTACCACTTCTGGTGTTATTAGACAATACTAAGATTAGTTTAAACCAGTGATGATCGTACTTTAGTACAGGGCCACTGTGGATACGAGAATGTGTACTTTGAACGATTGGAAAGTAAAAACCCACACATTAATGTCATCATTTGTCTATTGGGTTATGTTGTGAAAAAGTAATACTAATTTAAGAGGAGTAGAGCTGTATTTCCCGAAGCGTTTAACACCATTAAGTAGAGTATTTGAGAACTATTTATGGGCAAACTTTCAAACAGCAGACGTAGTCGAGATTTTATTATACTCTGGGTTTTGATTTAGTAAAAGCAAGGATTTGGATTATTCCATAAATAGAAAAACTTTATTGGTTACATATACTGGATATTCAATATGTACAAGTTTGACTTTACTTGCACAGAATGTAATGCAATACAGCTCATGACCCACAAATGGGGTAGAAGAAATAACAAAGCAGTTTTTTTGGAGACCAATTTCTTGTAGTTTAACACTAGGAAACTCACTGTAATGCTGTGGGAAGGATCCACTAACCGCGGTAGAACTGGAGTAGGAAAGGAATTGTTGCGATCGAGTTCTCCATCAACAGGTAAAAAGCAAAGCAAGAGAACTTTTGTAGACGCTCCGAATTGTTCTTGTGGTGACACTGCAGCTACCTCGGTCAACTCGTATAGGGTTCATGGTCGTTTGATGAGCGTGTTCTAGAAATAGCAAGAAGATTAATGTTATGTAAGCCTGGTTTAACGCGAAACTTATTTAAAAAGTTTAGTTTAGGTAATATCAAGACTAATAAAATTTCCCTTTTTTTTTTTGTCAAGTGAAATTTTAAACAATAGCTTCCCAATCGCCAACAAATAATTTACAATTTGAAGATACACTTACAGTACAGAAGATGTTGTAGCGTCGTCGCGTGCCAGTGTTCTGTGTTGACGTCCGTCTACCAGGCTTTATATACAGGCGGCCCACACTCCCTGACCAATCACAAGCTGTTTTAGGTTAAATTGTAGCCAATGGGAACATTGCCTTGTTATGACGTCAAAGTGACACCATGCCGGAGGGAAACGCCGGCAGGTTTGGTTGTTTGATGACGAGTAAACGATTTAAACTTTATTGTGACACGAAAGTAGTGTAAAACGTGAAAGGAAAATATTATGAAATCGTATTCAGTGCTTTACTTATCTTGGATAGAAATTGTGAATATATTACAACAGCAATATTGGCCTCAGTTTAAGTGTGAGACATTGTTAAGACACATATACATCCAAATAGTACTATTGTAATATTAAAAAAGTCTTAAACTTAAATAGAATAGTCTAAAGAAGTTAATATGAGGAATAAAATAAGATCACAGAGAGAGAAAAACAATGAAGAACAAAGCACCGAGTTAATATTAACCTTTACTTGAAATTGACCATAGAGCAGAAACAGTAAAATTAACAAAAGACAGACATATGTTACAACAATGGAGAAGAAAACGTACACGTTACAAGAAAGTAGAGTAGAGTTGTGAGCAGGGCCGGATTGAAGAGTGGGCAAAGTGGGCAGTTGGCCAGGGGCCTCCACATATTATAATATTGTATTGATTTGGTTGATTTTATTTTCAATCTTTAAAATTCATGTTTATCACGTGATAGAAATTAGGCTAGCTACTCGTTGAAATTGACGACTGGGTGGTTTTCCTATGAACCGTCTATTTTGAATGAATGCTGTGGTGCTAATAATATGATATTTAGAATTGCGGAACTCCCAGATGATTAGGTTCGCTTCACTCGCCACCCCACCCTCTTGGGGTAGTTATAATGAGGGGGGCCTCCACAGGTCTAATAAATCTGGCACTGGTGGTAAGTGGTATTAAGAACCTGGCAGGCCTCTCCATACAGTGTACCTTTAGACTAACATAACTAATATTTAACAATTAACATTGAACTAACATCTTAGCCCCCCAAAAAATGTGACTACCCTCCCAGCTACACAAGGACCTGGGCTGGCTCACTAACTCCAACAATAATAAAAATAATAATAATAAGCAGCATTATATAAATAGAGCAATATTAATACAAAGGTGTGACGACCCAAGGGAGCAGAACAAAGATAAAACACCAATAAGAAAGATTCTTTCTACTCCTACTGTATTTCAGTTTCACCACTTTTCCCTCAACCCCTAATAATTTTCTTTCACCTCTTAACTAAAGATTTCGTACTCGTACTCGTGCTGTTTGTCCTCTGCGGATGACTATAATATACTCGTCAGTTACATGGACCAGTTTCTAGTTGACATAGCAATGGTTAGAGAGATATTTACTATCACAATTTGATAATGATTTATTGGGTCAGGTCTCAGCTCACACGTACCTTAGAGAGTAAATGTGGTACCTGATAATATAGAGTACATTTATGTCAAGGAATTATTATATAACATTTAGTAGCACGTGGATTAGTACACGTAAGATGGCATAGTATAGAATGTTACCACGATGTTTTTGTTTTACATTGTTTGAATTAAGTTATAAATATATACTGTACGTAAAGTATTTGACGGTAATGGGAAAACATTACTCGGGGTCTTGACTTTATTAAATTCACCGTTGATAGTTCTCACCAAGGAATGGAGATGTGAGTAACTGATTGTAGGGTATGTTGTTATTTCCATCTTGGAAGGAAACTTTATTGACTACGATACTGCGACCTATGTCTATGGTGCAAATACCCAAGAGCAGTTGATCTGGATAATCCCCTCGTTTGGTTGTGACGGTGTTTACCGGAGAAGAAGTTCGGGGTCCCGGAAAGCAAGAATCTGGCCGTTTTGAGCTCATATATTTTGGCTATATTTCATGAAATGGACTTTGTTGGAGTTTGTTTGAATAATGTTGAAGATGACACCAGAGTTTTTTTTAATGTATCCTTGTACTTTGACGCCAAGGTGAAGAATAAAATGTTGAAAATTTGAAGTTATTCGAATGAGGTGGTTCGGTGAGCAGAGAGCAAATAATTTGACGGTTCGGCGGGAAGGTTGGGGTATTTAAAGGTCGAACCGGCAAGGATGCATCAGTTACAATCCGATCCTTGTGTCTGGTGTTAGAACTCCTTTAGTTTGTGAAGAAGAAAAGAAAAGAAAAGTAAAGTGTAGTATATAAAGTAGTGTTTAGACATTTGTTTGTTTGGCTGTTAGTGTTCCGCATTGAAAGAAAGACTTAGACACTGTTAGTGTTTTGGAAATGTGTGGTTTTTAATACAAGTATTTGACTTGTGGCCTGTGAAACGTATTTAAGATTTCTGTCTGTGGTTAACTAGGGAGATTTTGAAGTTGTTCTTAATTCAAGTTGTTAGAGTAGAGGATATTTAAATTGAAGACGGTAGTTTAATTGAAATGAAATCCTTTAAGTGTTAAGTGGTTTAAAAAGTTGAAGTGTTAATAGTGTAGTTTGTGAAATTGGCGGAATATGTTGTGTTTTTGCAAGAAATCGTGTTATTTCGTTGGTGAGTGATGGAAAGTGAATTCATGAGCATGTAGATTGTGTAGCAAGTTCATTATTAAAATATTGTCTGTATCTGAAGTTGTTTGGATGCGAAGTTCAATGTAGTTTTAAGTGATGGTGGTGGAATCTTGAAAATGAGTGAGAAGAAAAGAAAGCTGCAGCATTTATGTGTGCTTTGAGCTTGGACTGTTCATAGTGATCGTGGTGGATCTTGAAAATGAGTGAGAAAGAAAAAAGATGCAGCATTTGTGTGCCAAGTAGTAAACCATACGTGTGTGTTTTGATGCGTATAGTAGGAGATTGGAGGTGTTGTGCATATAGTGAAGTGGAAAAGAAAATAAATGTGCCGACAGCGACGTTTTGGTAAACGAGGGGTGAGGGCAGGTAAGTGACTATTGATGTTTAGTTTGTTTAGCGAGGTAAAGATAGGGATTTGACATGAATAAGAATATTGATATGGGTGAGCCAATTGGTAGCCTGCTTTGAGTGTATGAAAAATAAGCGGCATAAAGCACGAGACCCAGGGTCGGGTCGATGCATCTTTAGCTGACTACATTCCAAACGTTCGACTTTACTTTTATCCTCTTCGCCACTGATCGGCTTGTTAGCCGCTTGGTCACGTCTCTTTTCCTTTATATTCTTCACGAAAAGAGATTGGAGCGCCTGAACTTGCCTAGCTTATACTACAGACGGGCAAGGGGGGACCTAGTTGAGCTTTATAAGCATCTGAGGGGGCACTACTCAGTTAAGTGTCCTTGCTTGGAGCTGGCGGACGCTCGCCCCACAAGGGGTCACAGCTCAAGATTGAAGAAGCCGGAAAATCGTGAGGGCAAAGTTTTTCGGAGTGAGGGTTGTAAATTGTTGGAACAATCTACCAGAGTGTTGTGACGGCATCGAGTGTGAGCTCTTTGAAGAGAAGACTTGACCAACACTGGAGCGGGTTCAGGTACATTGAGGAGCCGGTGCATGCCCAGTATTTGACAACAGTGCGTGACCGATTGCCCGGGCAGCTAGCGAGCTGACCTTTTGGTGAAGAATATAAAGGAAAAGAGACGTGACCGATCAGTGGCGAAGAGGATAAAAGTAAAGTCGAACGTTTTGAATGTAGTCAGCTAAAGATGCATCTAACTGACCCTGGGTCTCGTGCTCGCAATTTTACTTGTGAATACTTAGGCTGTATGTAAAGGTGATTGTGATTGGTGGATGTGTTTTGGGTTGTATGACTTTTAGGAAAATGATTAAAGGAAAGGTAGAATTTTTTGGTAATAAAATAATCCTTGTTATTTAAAGTCATGGGAAGTTAAGATATGTTGGTATATTTGGTTAAATAGTGAAGAAAATTGTATTAATGAGAGTTTTGTAGTGGGTGTTTTTTTAAGATTTTGTAGTAGTTTATTTTCAGAAAATAGCAACCGCAAGGAAGTCGCAGTGGGCTGCCGCATGAGCGTTAAGTTGGAGCCAACTAGCGTGGGAAAGGTTGATTTTTGCAGAGACGTGACCGGCACAGAGGTAGACCCCGAATTTGGAGTTTAGGTGAATGAAATTGTTGAATGGGTGTTGTGTTTGTGCTGTTATATACTGGAGGCTATATAATGGTACTACACTCTCGGTTGTGTGTGTTTATGGTCGTATTTTGTTGTCGTCTGTTAGTTTTATACGCAGACTAGAGTGTTCTTAATTGTTATTGTGTATGTGCTTTTGTTTAATTAATTTTGACTAGTTTGTTGTAAATTTTGAAGGTTGATGCCTTTTATTGCAGGTGTACGGAAGGCTTATACTGTGGAATAGAGAAGAGAACGTGGTCTAAGTTTGTAGGTGATGGCTAGCGCGTCTACACTTGCGGTGAGGAATTCGTCAATATGGTATTTAAAATGGAAGGTGTAGTTGTGTTTGACTAAAGAGAAGTTGTAGCTGTAATTTGAGAAGTGGTTCATGGCTAATATATTTGTATTGAGAATGAGTGTAAGTTTTATTGGTTAGGTAATAAATGGTTTTTTCAGGTTGTTGTTGTTGGAGGTGGAAGGAGCCGGTATTTTTTTGAGGTAGACTAGGGGAATAGTGAGGGTAAGTGACGTTGAAGTTTGTAAAAGAGTTGTTAAATTTTCAATTGATTTTTGGTCTTGTGCCGTAGAGCAATAGAAATGTTAAAAGTGGACATTAAAATAAATGATTGTGGCTTGAGTTTGGTAATGTTAAGTTTAAAATGTTGAATTTTGTGCCTCGGCTGTAGATTAAAGAAAATGTAAATGAGTTTTGATAAGTTGAGTTTATTATATAGTAGTGAGAAAGATTTGATAAATGGATAACGAATGACCTTTTTTTTTTCAGGTTGGGGTCTGGTGGTGGTCCTCGGTTCTCTAGTGCACCCAAAAGTGCCTAGAGATGGGCACGGGGAGACATAAGTGAGGTGTATAAACCTGTGAAAGGGCACTACTTAGTCGAGGAACCGTACCCATAGCTGACTGACGCCCGCCTCACAAGGGGTCACAGCCGAAGTGGGGGTGCCGGCGGTAGAGCGGTACCGCTCTCGCCTCGCAAGCGGGACGTCTCGGGTTCGATTCCCGGGCCGGTGGAAAGTGGGTTGGACACACTTCCTAGACCCCCTGTGTCCCTGTTGACCTAGCAGTAAAGTAGGTACCAGTTGTAAATCGAAAGTTGCGAATTCGTATCTGGGGAAAGTCGTCGGAGCTAGCCGACAAAATGTTAAAGACTGGAGGGTTGTATGCCCTTGACATAAAATGCTATGATCCTTTAGGCAAGCACAAAGTTGGCATGCTGCCTAGTTGGGCGGTGTAGGCGCTTGTGCCCTTCACCTTGCATGGGAATAAGGGGGGGGGGGTGAGGGGGGATGCCCCTCGGCCCCTCCCATTCTCCAAAAGTGTGATAATGAGAAATCGAAAAATGTTAGAGTAGAATATAGTGTTGTGTTGACTGTATCGACTAACCAAGAGGAAGTATGGTCGCCATCCAGAGGTGGGGGAGAAGTCGATGTTGGAAAGGAGCCAAGTGTTGTAACCAGTCGCCGTGTGCAGCATGTGCTAAAAGGTAATGTATACTGTTAAGTGGTTGAAGGTGGGGTGTGTTTGATATGAAAATGAAGAGGGACTTTGGTCGTGGTTATTGGTGTGGTAATTGTTTTGTACAGGAGTTGTTGCAGTCCAGAAGACGTGATTGGTGTGTGATAATCCAGAGGGACATTAATGCTCGACTGAATTTTGGAAATGAGAGGCAGTAAATGTGTAAGTATTGTTTATTGAAGTTGTACGTATACTTTGTTATAATTTGAAG
>NW_024757609.1:0-4863 GCF_018991925.1 Homarus americanus | reverse complement strand
GATATTAAGGATAGCCACGGGTCTTAAAGGACACGACAGAGCGCGGCACCTCCAGATATCTTGAATTACGAATACAACAGCCGAGGACACCTGACTATGTTAATCATTTACTGCTGTTCATTTTACACTTGGAGCACCACTACTACAATTATATGTTAATATTACTTAAGCAATATAAATCAAAATCTGTCCTGAAAGGTATATTACCTTTTTTTATTGGAGATGAAAGATATTTTTTCAGTTACGAGAAACTTCACCTCCTTGAGCGTCAGTCTGAGATTTTTACAAGTCACTGTTCTTCTTCAACTATAAGTCTCTTGGTGATAATTTATCCTCTGTTATGTGCTCTATTCAAAATGTTCCAAGTTTTTACAAACTGGAGTCGAGTACAAGAGATTTTGTTTTGTTTTTTCTGAGCGAGAAAACACACATAATATTAACGTTTATGACGTCATCAGCCAGGCTTGCTCTCATTGGTCGGAAGTTCTTGTCGAAAAATTTGAATTTGGTTCATTATTGGAAATATTAATTAATCTTTAAAGCATTAAAATCAGGTTATTACGGAAAATATGCACCTGTGCCCGGATAGGCTATTTCCCGCAAAAACAAAACCAAAACCCAAACTGGCAACTACATGTTGGTTATGTCCATGTTTCATAAGATGAGGAATAATTGTTTAATATTCTGTATGTACTGTATATGCCTTCACTGACTTACTCTTTATAATAGCTCATCTTCTATTCTTTCTTAATTATGATTCATAAAACTACAAGCATAGCAACTATTCAAAAGTTATGGAACGAATAGTTACATTTTTTTTTTGTACGAATTAAAGAGTTAAATCAAAATTCCTAAGTACCGACATAACACAGTGAGGATGTTTCTATATAAATGAATTTAAAACTAACACTCTCTACGATAAACAAATTTGTTATATTCAAGCAATAAAAATAAATGATAATTCAACTAGGAATGTATCAGATCTTTCAGCTGTTTTTAATTTTGATTACAAACGAAAACAATAGTGGTGATTCATGTCGATAAGTTATCAATAAATTAAAAAACAAGACAAAAGAGATTATTAATAACAAAATCATTGAATAAGTTGAATACACTTAACTGTATAGTACTTATTTTCCGTAATAATCTGATATTAAGCTGTACAGAATAATTAATATTTCCAATAATGAACCAACTTATAAGTTTTTCGACAAGAACTTCTGACCAATGAGAATAGGCGAGGCTGATGACGTCAAGAACTTCTGACCAATGGGAATAGGCGAGGCTGATGACGTCGACGTGTGTGTGTGTGTGTGTGTGTTTCTCGGTTAGAAAAAAGATACAATCTCGTGTACTTGAACCATTAAAAAAACAAAACAAAAATTAATATTTTAAACCGTTGACATTACTGAAGATAAGTTGTCACCGAACGACTTAATTGTTGAAGATTTTAGTAAAAAGGAGAAAATTTCCTTTTGAACTTCTCTGACTGACACTTCACAAGGTGTTGTTTCTCAACGCTGAAACAACTCCCATCATCTATAAAATATACACAAGGTAAGATACGTTTTAGGGAAAGAACTTTATATGGTATAATAAACTAGGACTAATAATGGTGATAATAGGGTATTTATGATCGAACAGTAGTTGGGGCTGAAACTGAAAAATTTCCACTGACATTGTTGTGGGGTATGAGATGTTTGGTTCACACTCAGGATGGAATGGAGAAAGGAAACTCACAGTGTGCTCTCTATATACATGTTGTATTGGATGTACAATGCAGCTTGGTGCTGGGAAGGCAGCGTGGTTACAAGCGTGATGTAGAGAGAGCTGGTTGGTGAGGACGCTCAGAGAAGGACAGCTTGTGGGTCGCCATGCTCGCCAGCGGGAGAGAGGACCGCCAGGCAGGCGGAGGAGCGAGGACCGCCAGGCAGGCGGAGGAGCGAGGACCGCCAGGCAGGCGGAGGTGTTGCTGGCTGGTTGGTGTAGGTAGAAAGAGAGACAGATCACCACGAGGTCAGGTCTTAAATAGCGGGGGTAGGCGTGGCTTAGCAGTTGACCCCCGCTCCGTGGTGTATGGCGGCGCTGGTTGACCTAGACCACGAGGCATACACTGGGGAATTGGTGGGGTCGGCTAGGCAGCGACAAACAGCGTTTGTAGGGGAGAATTCCACTACAATATAAGGTTTTCTGGAGAATCAGGTTGTTTCCCATATTGAAATTCAATTTTTAAGGTAACGCGATATTAAAAGTTGGTATAAATCGAATGGCGGTGTTGACTGAATAATTACCGTATTTAGTTATAGATAAATGCAGTATTAGAGTTCAGGTGGAAAATGAAAGGAATTATCAGCAGTAAGAGGTTAACGTAGGTGACGCCGCCTACACCTGTCCTCCCCTGCCTCCACATGTCCTCCCCGCCTTCACCTGTCCTCCCCCGCCTCCACCTGTCCTCCCCGCCTTCACCTGTCCTCTCTCTCTCCCATTTGTCCTCCCTCCTCCTCACTCTCTCCCCTTCCCCTCCCTCTTCTTTCATCCTTCCCTCCCTAACACTTCCCATAACAACTGTGCATGTTCAACAGTGATGTAACAATGACATGAAAATCTACTTCACTCATGCATAAGAAAACAAATTGACGCAGAATTCACACGATGATGGGAGGAGAGGGGAAGGGAGGGGGGAGGGGAGGGGGGAAGGGAGGGGAGGGGAGGGGAAGGGAAGGGAGGGGAAGGGGAGGGAAGGGAGAGGTGTGATATCTTGCCACACCATAAACAAACAGTCGACTTATTCAACTTCTTAGATGGAAAATTCACCAAACTCAGCATTTTAAACCTACTATTTTTCCCAATTTCTTCCTTGAGTACATATTTTTCCAGGGATGAAAACACACAATTCGCCTCGCAAATAACTCTGTCTCAACCTATTCCAACTTCATTGAACACAAGAGATGAAACTTACCTTCAGATTTACTAATAGAAACTAGAACATTTTCCCCAATGTCTAGAACAATGATAAAGAGTTCTATATAATTTCTGATCGTTGTGGACAAGTGTAATTACCAACATCATTTCGTGTTTAAAAGACTTCAGCTGTATGTCTACACTGTCTACAGTATGTATATTGTTTATACAGTACGTGCTGAATCATTGTGAACATGTAATACGATTTTACTGAATATCTATCTGAACAACGATGTTTGTATGTATGTATCCAGGCACTTTAGCTTAACTCTCAGCTCACAGCGGAAGGAACGTTTGCTGCCTCACCGACTCAAACACGAGACGTTTTTCTTCACTCTGGGGACACGAGATGAGATCATTTACCCTATCGAGGCCCGCAAAGTGAGGAACATTTTCCCACCTAATGTGTGTAAACTTTCTCACACTTTCTCACCTTAAACAACAGAGTGAGAGAGACGGTGTGTGTGTGTGTTTGTGTGTGTGTGTGTGTGTGTGTGTGTGAGTGTAAACTTAACAATAATAAAATAAAGTACCACGTCAGATAATTACGTCAAGAATCAAACAGAAGTTAAATTTCAAGAGACAAATGAGATTCACTGAGCGAAAAACTAATTAAAAACTAAAATGTAAAGTTTCACGAATTGTCATAAAAAATAAAGAGATGATTGATAATAACTAGAGATCCATGAAATTAGATCCAATCAGAGTTGACAGATTGAATTATGAACAGCGACCGACAACATTTTTAGGGGACCTTAAATCTAGCGATTAAAGTTATCTTAAACTGAGTGATGGCAACCCTACCATACAGTACATCATACGAGTAACAATACATACATACACAACAAGACAAAGACATCATACACAGGAGCGGCCTCGTTATACACCATACACAACACTGTATACTGTACACTGGTGTATAAAGAAAATGTTGTTGACTCTTTTTAGTTTATAAAATAGAAATAAACAACTTGAGATAAATAAAACTGTGACCCGTTTTGACAGCCATACCTCGCTCACCGGGCCACACACTATACCTACGGCCAAACTTAACTTAACCTAACCTAACCTAACCTAACTTAACCTAACTTAACCTAACAATCAAGTGGTGATATTTATAAACTACATTCCCGATGAACTTCAAAATAAATCGTAACTTAATTATTTTGGGTGTAAGAAATAACCAAAAACAATTTACGGACAAAACGTTGATGTATTGAAGTAAAAGTTCGTAATTATGGGGGAAATTGTCCTATATATAAAGGTAAGATTTAGTAATGAGTAAAGATCCTATGCACGAATATGTAAAACCTGAAATATTAAATAGAAAAAGATTTGACTCAATGTGACTCCTAAGTACGTAGAGAAATAAGTGTAAGAGAATGAGTAGAACAAAATAACAATACGGGGGGGAGGGGTCTTAACTTATAAGTGATAAATGACCAACACGATAAAAACACAACTAACAAGTAATACACAGAATAGGAGGGAGGTGTACATGGTTTATGACAAGAAGCTTCACTACCTCTGCTGTTTACCTACACACACACACACACACACACACACACACACACACACACCACTGTCATCACCAACACACTAACCCCACCACACACACAACACACACACACACCCCACACACACACACACACACACACACACACACACCCCACCCACCCACCACCACACACACACACACACACACACACACACACACACACACACACACACACACACACACACACACCTGGCCACACACACACACACACACACACACACACACACACACTCGGGCACCATATGAAATTTTCGTTTTTAAATACATAACATAACTGTCCACCTGTATCATCATTACCTGGGCGAAACAATTTGGTGGTCTGGCCAAAGGAATTAAGAATAATG
>NW_024757608.1:0-14159 GCF_018991925.1 Homarus americanus | reverse complement strand
GGGTCTTTTCCAGGGTGAGGAGTTGTAGCCGTCGTCAAACTCCCTCCTCCTGGTTCTTTTCCAGGGTGAGGAGTTGTAGCCGTCGTCAAACTCCCTCCCCCTGGGCCTCCTGTACGAGGAGTTGTAGCCTTCATCGTATCGTCTTTTACGGAAGGTTTTCCTGAATCTTTCAGGCTCCCGCATTTGTTTTGGAATCTTTTCGGAGTTGTAGTTGGGTCCACCTGGATACCGGAGGTATTCAACTTTCAGACACCGACGAGAATTTTTGTACAGTCCGCGTTTACCCACTGGTTCTCCATTGAGCCTGAGAGCTTCTTCCCTGTAAAATTCGCTACAGTACCTAGCGATGGCTGTACCACGGTGTAGACCGGTCTGGTGGTCACAGGGCATAAAGAAGTTTACCAGACCCCCGCAATGGCTGAAGAGAGATCGCATCTTCCGGTAGGTCACCTCGGAGGGAATATGTTTTATAAAGAGACCATATTGGTCAAATCTGTGAAAGTCGTCCTTAGGTATATCACAGACCGGATTAGTGTCTGGGTCTACCTCTGGCTGTGGAGTCATACCGTACTCGATCTGGATATCCTCAATATCGTGATTAGAACTCATTTTCATAATAATAACTGATTCTATTCAATATTGGATCCTTCAGTAGGACGTGTTTTGTTCAGCAGAAAATGTAGTAAGAGGCTTCTGAACTTGTTCTAGTGTTTTAGTGAACTTGTATTAGTATTATAATGAACCTATAATAGTGTTATAGTGAACATGTGGTAGTGTTATAGTGAACATGTGGTAGTGTTGGAGTGAACATGTGGTAGTGTTATAGTGAACATGTGGTAGTGTTATAGTGAACATGTGGTAGTGTTGTAGTGAACGTGTGGTAGTGTTGTAGTGAACATGTGGTAGTGTTGTAGTGAACATGTGGTAGTGTTGTAGTGAACATGTGGTAGTGTTGTAGTGAACATGTGGTAGTGTTGTAGTGAACATGTGGCAGTGTTGTAGTGAACATGTGGTAGTGTTGTAGTGAACATGTGGTAATGTTGTAGTGAACATGTGGCAGTGTTGTAGTGAACATGTGGTAGTGTTGTAGTGAACATGTGGTAGTGTTGTAGTGAACATGTGGTAGTGTTGTAGTGAACATATGGTAGTGTTGTAGTGAACATATGGTAGTGTTGTAGTGAACGTGTGGTAGTGTTGTAGTGAACATATGGTAGTGTTGTAGTGAACATGTGGTAGTGTTGTTGTGAACATGTGGTAGTGTTGTAGTGAACATGTGGTTGTGTTGTAGTGAACATGTGGTAGTGTTGTAGTGAACATATGGTAGTGTTGTAGTGAACATATGGTAGTGTTGTAGTGAACGTGTGGTAGTGTTGTAGTGAACATATGGTAGTGTTGTAGTGAAGATGTGGTAGTGTTGTAGTGAACATGTGGTAGTGTTGTAGTGAACATATGGTGAAAAGCAGTGGTCATGTGGTAGTAAGCAGTAGAACATGTGGTAGTGTTGTGAAACATGTGGGAGTAAGCAGTGAACATGTAGAAAAGGTATGGAACATGTGGTAGTAAGAAAGGGAACATATGTAGTAAGCAGTGAACATGGTAGTGTTGTAGTGAACATGTGGTGGAAAGTTATAGTGAACATGTGGGTAGTATATAAATATATGTAGTACAGAGAAACATGTGGTAGTAAGCAGTGAAATATTTGGTAGTAAGCTAGCAGAAATATGTAGTAAGTAGTGAACATATGGTAGTGTTATAGTGAACGTGTGGTTGTGTTATAGTGAACATATGGTAGTGTTATAGTGAACATGTGTAGAAAAATGTAGTGAACATATGGTAGTGTTGTAGTGAACATGTGGTAGTGTTGTAGTGAACATGTGGTAGTGTTATAGTGAACATGTGGTAGTGTTGTAGTGAACATATGGTAGTGTTGTAGTGAACATGTGGTAGTGTTGTAGTGAACATGTGGTAGTGTTGTAGTGAACATGTGGTAGTGTTATATAACACGTCAAAATACAGACATTCACCCAGTTCAGCACCAGAAAGCGATACCTACACTAAACAACACAACTTGATCTTGGCATACGGATAAACAAGTAATGGCAGCTTCCCTGATAGCTCCCCACGTCGCCGAGTGTTGTTGCAAACATCAGAAAACCATAAGTCAGAAATTTGTAATTCCTCTAACCATTTCTTTCTATTCATGAAGTAAGAATTAATGTTTTTCTATAAAAATCTTCCTATACTGGCTCCTTCCCATGAGTCTGAAGTCTAAAGTATTTCCCAGATATTCTTCATTCTCAAGGTAAGACATAAGTTTTCTTCTATGGGTATATATTTCCTGTTAATTAAGTACGGCGGCACCATTTAATTACAACCACAGAAATGTTAGAACAGAGGAATGGTTTACCAGCTACATTATATACTGGTATACTGTTTTTGATTTAACAGACATAAAATGAACAAACATAACCTACCCAATTTAACCTAATATATCTAATCTAACCTAACCTACTCTATTTAACCTATTTTAACCTCTTCTAACCTACCTTATTTAACCTAATCTATCTAACCTAACCTACATTAGGTATGGCTATGGCGTTTAGCACAAGGGTGTATAACTGTCCGGAATAGACAAAATTTAAAATCAACAGTTTAAAAATTCCTTTTCCTATTTTTTATTTTAGATTTTCATGAGGTAAGAAAGCCTTTTTGTATACAGAAAATCTTTATGTTGATGGTTAAAGTGCACAACCTTCATCAGTATTATGGTAATGGATCTTGATATGTACAGTAACTAAAACAACTATCTGTGCAGGTGGGGGTGGATATGCTCCGGAATGGTACGTGTGACTAGTGAAAGCCCTCATATACCAATATTTATCGTCCATGGTCTCATATTGTTTCCCACAAAGTATGTACAGATAGTTGTCTTAGCTACTGTACATATACAGGTATTTTACTGTGTAAATTATGCATGATCCCCTAGCCTACAGTTTTAGGATAATCAAATGTGGGAATACTATTAACACAGGAAGAGCCACAGTGTGTATTGCTTATATGAAACGCTTTTGTTTAAAAAAATAAATAATTAATTAGGTTAGGTTGGTAGGTTATATTAAGAACCATAATGAACTTCACATAGAATTTCAAGAACAAGACAGACGACGGCCATTGAGGTCAACATTACAGTGGATAATACTCGCATATAGCCGTTCCCTAACAAATATTGTACTGTAAATATGAACTCACTTCTCCTAAGGCTACCTAATTTAAATAATCTTCCAGAGAAAGCACAGGTGGTTGCCAATAAATTAACGCTGTGTGAACGACTAATAAATATTTTACATCACAACAGCCAACACTAGACTAAACACAAATCGTGTGAAGGGATTTACGCAAAAAGAGAGAAGCCATCTCTAGCAAGCTTGGTATTATTAGACATTTATCTTTTACCATAGTCTGTCCTTCACAGACACAAGTTTACGTTACGACTTACCAAATTTTTGTCCGAGATCGGTGAAGACCCCAGTGCAATTAATCGGTGGTCAGGGAGGTGTAAAGTCAACGCTTAACCCCCGAACACTTTAGTATGGGTTAAATTGTTGTTTTTTCATTAGTATATGATTTTTTGTCCACTTCCTATTGTGTTATCATTACCTCAGATACACACACTTATCACCACCAGAATCATCATAAAATTATCCTGGAAGTTACCTGAGCATTAGATTCATTCACATTCATTCCATATCCAAACTGACACACACACACACACACACACACACACACACACACACACACACACACACACACACAAATGGTCAGGTCTATAGCTCAGGCAGGTCCTAACCCAGCTAACCTCTCACTAAAAACAGGAAAAACTATATCTGTCATCTACACAACAGGTAACCAGGTAAGACTCTTGATATAGCAATAATGAAACATTTTTTGTAGTTTGCCCCCTCCCCAAAAAGTCGTGTTTTTTTTCTAAGTCCCCCTTAAAAAAAATAAGGCAACGTTGATTATCTGAAAAATTGGCTTGATTTCTGAAGTGCTTGAACTATCAACACGCCCAGTACTGCCCAGTAAGACCCTGCTATAACTTACGCTCTCACTCTAATACTGAAATTAATCCATCGTTTCTCTGGCGAGTTACCAAGAGGATGAGATATCTCTCCCGGACGGACGGACAGAAGGACTGAAGGACTTATAGCGTCATTTCTATACATCCCCAAACTTTCGGTCCGGGTGCTGATAGAAAGAAATTTTACACTGGTCAATAAGGAACCGCGCTGCCAATACAGTAAAACGATTGACTTTCTATTTTCATAAAACTTAGAAAAATTTGATGTTTGATGCAAGCTTAGGAAAACGTGGTATCCTTAAAGATTACATAAAAATACTTTGCTAGGCATTACCAGCTGAGAGACACCGTGTTACTAGTGCTAGGCGTCACCGACTAAGAGACACCGTGTTACCTGTGCCAGGCGTCATCAGCTGAGAGACGCGGCGCTAGACCAGACAGTCGCTGTAACTCACTGCCCTCACCTGTGTGCCCTTGAACTCTCTCCTCTGGTTGGTCATGCTGCTGTTGCTGTCTCCTGTTGCTGCTGTTGTTTGTCCTGTTACTGCTGCTGTTTGCCATGTTGCTGGTGTTGTCCCCTGTTCCTTATGTTGTTTGTCTTGTTGCTGCTATTGTTTACTCTGTTCCTTCTGTTGCTTGTCATGCTGCTGCTATTGTTTGCCCTATTGCTGCTGTTGTTTGTCCTGTTTCTGCTGTTGTTTGTCCTGTTGCTGCTGTCTGTGCTATTGCTGTCTCCTGTTGCTGCGGTTGTTAGGTCTTTCTGGTGGTAGTCTTTCCATGCCTGTATACAGTAATCCAGACTGGAACGTACTGGAGATTTGTGCAGTTAAAGGAGCATGTTCCCGTCGTTGTATTCAGAGGTATGCTTTATAAATCCCAAACTTCGATTTACTTTTGTCACTGCTGCCCCCAGTTGTTGCGCCGTCTTCAGTGAATGATCTATCGCAACGCCAAGAACTTTCTCCTTATCGACAGTATCCAGGAAAGTGTTATTAAGCAGAATAGTTGTGATTGGATTGTTGTCTTCTATTATGTAATGTTAAAGATCTTTTGCCAGTCTCAAGACCATTTGAACAGCTCATGCAGGTCTTTCTACATTGTTGCGACGTCGTCTTGATTTGCTACCTTCCCCAATATCTTTGTGTCGTCCACAAAATTGACAATGTGGCTCGATATGTTTTCACCTATGTCGTTTATGTAGATGACAAACAGCGTGGGTCCAAGGATAGAGCCTTGTGGTACTCCACTGAGTGTACTCCATTTATTACCACTCTTTGTTGCCAGTCTTCGAGTCAATTGTTAATCCACAACAAAATCTTGCCTGTGATGCCATATGCCAGGATCTTAGAGGCCAATCGTGCATGTGGGTCTTTGTCAAACGTCTTGGAGAAATTAATGTACAACACATCTACTGGTGAGCCTTGGTCACGTAGTCTGTAACTGTAACGTTTCAAGGAACGTGATTAAGTTTGTCAGAATGAATTTTCTTTCTATGAAACCGTGTTGCGCTGTGTTGATAAGACTGTGTTCGGTCTGGTGTTGGATGATGGCGTCCCTCAGAATGTTCTAGAAGAGATTCCATTTATGTGATGGCCTGTAGTTTTCCGCTGCACCTTTCCTACTCCTTGTGGATTAGGTGATGTTGACTGATTTCCAGTCCCTATAGACGCTTTACCCTGATCCAAGGATTTGCTGAATAAAAGTCTTAGTGGGGTGCAGATCACGTGAGGACCCTGCACCGTGTATGTCACTTGAATATTTTTTTTTTATTTACGTGCTGTCGTGTTTGTACAACATATGTATGTGGAAGTGTTTATATATTGAAGGTATTGTTGTTAATATTAATTAAATGCATAAAATGTAGTAGTATTTTTTTTAATTATTACTAGTTTATTAAATTATTATTATTATTAATTATTATTATTATTATTATTATTATTATTATTATTATTATTATTATTATTATTATTAATTATTATTAGTGTTATTATTAATTATTATCTACTATACTATAGGAATAGCTGTGTGTGTGTCTGTTCTGGGCAGCCGAAACGGCACAATCGTTATTCATCAAACTTAGTGGAAAAATCGCAAAAAATTCGTAGAGTGGAACAAACCTGGTCCCATGTCGATGGTTTCTTTAGGAAGGCATTAATTAACAATTTTGTCGCTGTACGCTGTCAGCTGGACGGCGGTTGCGACGAGTGTTCAAACTTTCACCAGGCACGAAGGGCTCACGTTCACTTGTTATAAACTATGTAACTTAAAATATTTCTGGTAATATCGTCTTGATTTTCCTGGGACGAGTTCGATGGTGTTCTGCCTCTAGTTTATTCAATCTTGCTATTTGGTTCCCGGTCAGTGGAAAATTCTTTATGTTCTGCAAACCATATTTGACACATGAAAGGGCGCCAAACTTATTTTAAGATTACTACTACTACTACTACTAATAATAATAATCTGTTGTAAGTGATAAGGTTAATGACTCTATAAAATAATATAAATAAGCGTAAGTTTCTCGTGTTTCTCTTTCTAGGTTCCCTTATGTCGTGTTTTGCTTGTGTGGGGTAATTCTGATTTGGGTGACTCAGCTTCCTTCCCACCTTATTCTCCCTCACCCCACTGTACACATCACACCACTTTACAGGTAAAATGATTACTATATACGGTACCTGGAACATCCAGTCTGCTCCAGGAAGCTTCCAATTATCAAACACCACAGGGCTCTTGCTTTGGTAGAGGTGTCGCATTATGATCATCTTGGCGTCGACATCCTGAAGATCTGCCAACCTCCTCACCAGCTTGTTCTCCTTCAGGATGGGTTTGGCTTTTCTGTAACCATGTAACAATTAATTTAATTAGGTGTCTGTCCTGTGATGAAGGAGCTAGCTGTTTTGGTTGTGTTTAGGTGGATGGGCACTGTGTTTAGGTTGGGTTCACGTGGATGGGTACTGTGTTTTGGTTGGGTTCACGTGGATGGGTACTGTGTTTTGGTTGTGTTTAGGTGGTTGGGTGTTGTGTTGCTTTGGGTATGTATAGATTAGTGTATGAATGTTGATTAATAACGCATAATAATGAACTTTATGAGGCTGTGAAAAGACACGTGAACAGAAATAAGAAAAATAATAATAATAATAATAATAATAATAATAATAATAATAATAATAATAATAATAATTGATGATGATGAGGATGATGGTTAGGTTAATTATTATACTAAATCAACTTTTAATTTTATTAATTTTTTTTTTTTACATACAATTTTATAACATTCATCAACGACGATAATAACGGTTGCCCCGTTTCAGGATTCTTCTGGTGCAATCAACACAGCGGGGGGGTGATTCATAATAACCGCCCTCATGTTGCTGCTTTCTGGGCCTCACGTAGGACGATGATCTGTAGCCGTCGTCAAACTCCCTCCTCCTGGGTCTTTTCCAGGGTGAGGAGTTGTAGCCGTCGTCAAACTCCCTCCTCCTGGGTCTTTCCCAGGGTGAGGAGTTGTAGCCGTCGTCAAACTCCCTCCCCCTGGGCCTCCTGTACGAGGAGTTGTAGCCTTCATCGTATCGTCTTTTACGGAAGGTTTTCCTGAATCTTTCAGGCTCCCGCATTTGTTTTGGAATCTTTTCGGAGTTGTAGTTGGGTCCACCTGGATACCGGAGGTATTCAACTTTCAGACACCGACGAGAATTTTTGTACAGTCCGCGTTTACCCACTGGTTCTCCATTGAGCCTGAGAGCTTCTTCTCTGTAAAATTCGCTACAGTACCTAGCGATGGCTGTACCACGGTGTAGACCGGTCTGGTGGTCACAGGGCATAAAGAAGTTTACCAGACCCCTGCAATGGCTGAAGAGAGATCGCATCTTCCGGTAGGTTACCTCGGTGGGAATATGTTTTATAAAGAGACCATATTGGTCAAATCTGTGAAAGTCGTCCTTAGGTATATCACAGACCGGATTAGTGTCTGGGTCTACCTCTGGCTGTGGAGTCATACCGTACTCGATCTGGATATCCTCAATATCGTGATTAGAACTCATTTTCATAATAATAACTGATTCTATTCAATATTGGATCCTTCAGTAGGACGTGTTTTGTTCTGCAGAAAATGTAGTAAGAGGCTTCTGAACTTGTTCTAGTGTTTTACTGAACTTGTATTAGTATTATAATGAACCTATAATAGTGTTAAAGTGAACATGTGGTAGTGTTATAGTGAACATGTGGCAGTGTTGTAGTGAACATGTGGTAGTGTTGTAGTGAACATGTGGTAGTGTTGTAGTGAACATGTGGTAGTGTTGTAGTGAACATGTGGTAGTGTTGTAGTGAACATAATGTGTAGTATGTTATTGTAGTGAACATGTGGTAATGTTGTAGTGAACATGTGGCAGTGTTGTAGTGAACATGTGGTAGTGTTGTAGTGAACATGTGGTAGTGTTGTAGTGAACATGTGGTAGTGTTGTAGTGAACATGTGGTAGTGTTGTAGTGAACATGTGGTAGTGTTGTAGTGAACATGTGGTAGTGTTGTAGTGAACATGTGGTAGTGTTGTAGTGAACATGTTGTAGTGAACGTGTGGTATGTGTAGTGCAGTGTTTTAGTGAACATGTGGTAGTGTTGTAGTGAACATATGGTAGTGTTGTAGTGAACATATGGTAGTGTTGTAGTGAACATGTGGTAGTGTTGTAGTGAACATGTGGTTGTTGTAGTGAACATGTGGTAGTGTTGTAGTGAACAGTGTTGTAGTGAACATGTGGTAGTGTTATAGTGAACATGTGGTAGTGTTGTAGTGAACATATGGTAGTGTTGTAGTGAACATATGGTAGTGTTGTAGTGAACGTGTGGTAGTGTTGTAGTGAACATATGGTAGTGTTGTAGTGAACATGTGGTAGTGTTGTAGTGAACATGTGGTAGTGTTGTAGTGAACATATGGTAGTGTTGTAGTGAACATGTGGTAGTGTTGTAGTGAACATGTGGTAGTGTTGTAGTGAACATGTGGGAGTGTTGTAGTGAACATGTGGTAGTGTTGTAGTGAACATGTGGTAGTGTTGTAGTGAACAGGTATGTGAACATATGGTATGTTGTAGTGAACAGATGGTAGTGTTGTAGTGAACATAGTGGTGAACATGTGGTAGTGTTATAGTGAACATGTGGTAGTGTTGTAGTGAACATGTGGTAGTGTTATAGTGAACATTTGGTAGTAGTGAACATGTGTAGTATTGTAGTGAACATATGGTAGTGTTGTAGTGAACATGTGGTAGTGTTGTAGTGGACATGTGGTAGTGTTATAGTGAACATATGTGGTAGTGTTGTAGTGAACATGTGGTAGTGTGTTATAGTGAACATGTGTTGTTATAGTGAACATGTGGTAGTGTTAGTGAACGTGTGGTAGTGTGGTAGTGTTGTAGGAACATGTGGTAGTGTTGTAGTGAACATGTGGTAGTGTTGTAGTGAACATGTGGTAGTGTTATATAACACGTCAAAATACAGACATTCACCCAGTTCAGCACCAGAAAGCGATACCTACACTAAACAACACAACTTGATCTTGGCATACTGATAAACAAGTAATGGCAGCTTCCCTGATAGCTCCCCACGTCGCCGAGTGTTGTTGCAAACATCAGAAAACCATAAGTCAGAAATTTGTAATTCCTCTAACCATTTCTTTCTATTCATGAAGTAAGAATTAATGTTTTTCTATAAAAAATCTTCCTATACTGGCTCCTTCCCATGAGTCTGAAGTCTAAAGTATTTCCCAGATATTCTTCATTCTCAAGGTAAGACATAAGTTTTCTTCTATGGGTATATATTTCCTGTTAATTAAGTACGGCGGCACCATTTAATTACAACCACAGAAATGTTAGAACAGAGGAATGGTTTACCAGCTACATTATATACTGGTATACTGTTTTTGATTTAACAGACATAAAATGAACAAACATAACCTACCCAATTTAACCTAATATATCTAATCTAACCTAACCTACTCTATTTAACCTATTTTAACCTCTTCTAACCTACCTTATTTAACCTAATCTATCTAACCTAACCTACATTAGGTATGGCTATGGCGTTTAGCACAAGGGTGTATAACTGTCCGGAATAGACAAAATTTAAAATCAACAGTTTAAAAATTCCTTTTCCTATTTTTTTTTTAGATTTTCATGAGGTAAGAAAGCATTTTTGTATACAGAAAATCTTTATGTTGATGGTTAAAGTGCACAACCTTCATCAGTATTATGGTAATGGATCTTGATATGTACAGTAGCTAAAACAACTTTCTGTGAATGTGGGGTGGATATGCTCCGGAATGGTACGTGTGACTAGTGACAGCCCCCATATACCAATATTTATCGTCCATGGTCTCATATTGTTTCCCACAAAGTATGTACAGATAGTTGTTTTAGCTACTGTACATGTACAGGTATTTTACTGTGTAAATTATGCATGATCCCCTAGCCTACAGTTTTAGGATAATCAAATGTGGGAATACTATTAACACAGGAAGAGCCACAGTGTGTATTGCTTATATGAAACGCTTTTGTTTAAACAAATAAATAATTAATTAGGTTAGGTTGGTAGGTTATATTAAGAACCATAATGAACTTCACATAGAATTTCAAGAACAAGACATACGACGGCCATTGAGGTCAACATTACAGTGGATAATACTCGCATATAGCCGTTCCCTAACAAATATTGTACTGTAAATATGAACTCACTTCTCCTAAGGCTACCTAATTTAAATAATCTTCCAGAGAAAGCACAAGTGGTTGCCAATAAATTAACGCTGTGTGAACGACTAATAAATATTTTACATCACAACAGCCAACACTAGACTAAACACAAATCGTGTGAAGGGATTTACGCAAAAAGAGAGAAGCCATCTCTAGCAAGCTTGGTATTATTAGACATTTATCTTTTACCATAGTCTGTCCTTCACAGACACAAGTTTACGTTACGACTTACCAAATTTTTGTCCGAGATCGGTGAAGATCCCAGTGCAATTAATCGGTGGTCAGGGAGGTGTAAAGTCAACGCTTAACCCCCGAACACTTTAGTATGGGTTAAATTGTTGTTTTTTCATTAGTATATGATTTTTTGTCCACTTCCTACTGTGTTTTCATTACCTCAGATACACACACTTATCACCACCAGAATCATCATAAAATTATCCTGGAAGTCACCTGAGTATTAGATTCATTCACATTCATTACATATCCAAACTGACACACACAAACACACACACACACACACACACACACACACACACACACACACACACACACACACACACACACACACACAAACACACACACACACACACACACACACACACACACACACACACACACACACACACACACACACACAAATGGTCAGGTCTATAGCTCAGGCAGGTCCTAACCCGCTAACCTCTCACTAAAAACAGGAAAAACTATATCTGTCATCTACACAACAGGTAACCAGGTAAGACTCTTGATATAGAAATAATGAAACATTTTTTGTAGTTTGCCCCCTCCCCAAAAAGTCGTGTTTTTTTTCTAAGTCCTCTTAAAAAAAATAAGGCAACGTTGATTATCTGAAAAATTGGCTTGATTTCTGAAGTGCTTGAACTATCAACACGTCCAGTACTGCCCAGTAAGACCCTGCTATAACTTACGCTCTCACTCTAATACTGAAATTAATCCATCGCTTCTCTGGCGAGTTACCAAGTGGATAAGATATCTCTCCCGGACGGACGGACAGAAGGACTGAAGGACTTACAGCGTCATTTCTATACATCCCCAAACTTTTGGTCCGGGTGCTGCGAGAAAGAAATTTTGCACTGGTCAACAAGGAACCGCGCTGCCAATACAGTAAAACGATTGACTTTCTATTTTCATAAAACTTAGAAAAATTTGATGTTTGATGCAAGCTTAGGAAAACGTGGTATCCTTAAAGATTACATAAAAATACTTTGCTAGGCATTACCAGCTGAGAGACACCGTGTTACCTGTGCTAGGCGTCATCAGCTGAGAGACGCGGCGCTAGACCAGACAGTCGCTGTAACTCACTGCCCTCACCTGTGCCCTTGAACTCTCTCCTCTGGTTGGTCACGCTGCTGTTGCTGTCTGCTGTTGCTACTGTTGGTGTCTCCTGTTGCTACTGTTGTTTGTCCTGTTACTGCTGCTGTTTGCCATGTTGCTGGTGTTGTCCCCTGTTCCTTATGTTGTTTGTCTTGCTGCTATTGTTTACCCTGTTCCTTCTGTTGCTTGTCATGCTGCTGCTATTGTTTGCCCTGTTTCTGTTGTTGTTTGTCCTGTTGCTGCTGTTTGTGCTATTGCTGTCTCCTGTTGCTGCGGTTGTTAGGTCTTTCTGGTGGTAGTCTTTCCATGTCTGTATACAGTAATCCAGACTGGAACGTACTGGAGATTTGTGCAGTTAAAGGAGCATGTTCCCGTCGTTGTATTCAGAGGTAAGCTTTATAAATCCCAAACTTCGATTTACTTTTGTCACTGCTGCCCCCAGTTGTTGCGCCGTCTTCAGTGAATGATCTATCGCAACCCCAAGAACTTTCTCCTTATCGACAGTATCCAGGAAAGTGTTATTAAGCAGAATAGTTGTGATTGGATTGTTGTCTTCTATTATGTAATGTTAAAGATCTTTTGCCAGTCTCAAGACCATTTGAACAGCTCATGCAGGTCTTTCTACATTGTTGCGACGTCGTCTTGATTTGCTACCTTCCCCAATATCTTTGTGTCGTCCACAAAATTGACAATGTGGCTCGATATGTTTTCACCTATGTCGTTTATGTAGATGACAAACAGGGTGGGTCCAAGGATAAAGCCTTGTGGTACTCCACTGAGTGTACTCCATTTATTACCACTCTTTGTTGCCAGTCTTCGAGTCAATTGTTAATCCACAACAAAATCTTGCCTGTGATGCCGTGTGCCAGGATCTTAGAGGCCAGTCGTGCATGTGGGTCTTTGTCAAACGTTTATGAGAAATTAATGTACAACACATCTACTGGTGAGCCTTGGTCACGTAGTCTGTAACTGTTAACGTTTCAAGGAACGTGATTAAGTTTGTCAGACAGAATTTTCTTTCTATGAAACCGTGTTGCGCTGTGTTGATAAGACTGTGTTCGGTCTGGTGTTGGATGATGGCGTCCCTCAGAATGTTCTAGAAGAGATTGCATTTATGTGACGGGCATGCAGTTTTCCGCTGCACCTTTCCTACTCCTTCTTGTGTATTAGGTGACGTTGACTGATTTCCAGTCCCTATAGGCGCTTTACCCTGATCCAAGGATTTGCTGAATAAAAGTCTTAGTGGGGTGCAGATCACGTGAGGACCCTGCACGGTGTATGTCACTTGAATATTTCTATTTTATTTACGTGCTGTCGTGTTTGTACAGCATATGTATGTGGAAGTGTTTATATATTGAAGGTATTGTTGTTAATATTAATTAAATGCATAAAATGTACAAGTATTTTTTTTAATTATTACTAGTTTATTTAATTATTATTATAATTAATTATTATTATTATTATTATTATTAGTATTATTATTATTATTATTATTATTATTAATTATTATTAGTGTTATTATTAATTATTATCTACTATACTATAGGAATAGCTGTGTGTGTGTCTGTTCTGGGCAGCCGAAACGGCACAATCGTTATTCATCAAACTTGGTGGAAAAATCGCAAAAAATTCGTAGAGTGGAACAAACCTGGTCCCATGTCGATGGTTTCTTTAGGAAGGCATTAATTAACAATTTTGTCGCTGTACGCTGTCAGCTGGACGGCGGTTGCGCGCTAGCCAGGCACGAGTGTTCAAACTTTCACCAGGCACGAAGGGCTCACGTTCACTTGTTATAAACTATGTAACTTAAAATATTTCTGGTAATATCGTCTTGATTTTCCTGGGACGAGTTCGATGGTGTTCTGCCTCTAGTTTATTCAATCTTGCTATTTGGTTCCCGGTCAGTGGAAAATTCTTTATGTTCTGCAAACCATATTTGACACATGAAAGGGCGCCAAACTTATTTTAAGATTACTACTACTACTACTACTACTAATAATAATAATCTGTTGTAAG
>NW_024757607.1:0-6881 GCF_018991925.1 Homarus americanus | reverse complement strand
GTTTCATCCCTTCGAGTCCGTGTCGGCTGATTTCTTCAGCACAGCTGGGAAACATTTCCTAGTTGTCGCCGACCGACTCTCTGGCTGGCCTGTGGTGGTAATCTGTGGCTCGGACACGACGTCCGCGGCCACCATTCGCCACTTCCGGCACCTCTTTCGTGACCTGGGCGTCCCCGTACGTCTGCGGACGGACGGTGGGCCACAGTTCACCAGCCGGGACTTCACAGGATTCCTGGAGCGTTGGGGAGTCCGCCACATCGTGTCAACACCCCACTACCCACAGTCAAACGGCCATGCTGAGGCTGCGGTCAAGACAGTCAAGCACCTCATCCTCAAGGTGGCCCCTTCAGGCAACATAGACTGTGAGGCGTTTGACAAAGGACTCCTGGAGTTACGTAATACTCCCACCCACACAGGACGCTCCCCTGCCCAGATCCTGTATGGTCACCCTCTCCGCTCTTGCGTTCCTGCACACGCCAAGGCCTTTGCGAAGGAGTGGCAGACCAGAGCCGAGAGCTGCGACCGCCGCGCCACTTCACGTGCCCAGGACGCCAAGGCTCGGTATGACGACCGTGCCCGCCCTCTTCAGCCACTGGAGATTGGTGCCCTTGCCCGCGTCCAGGACCTGACGACGACACGTTGGGACAAGGTGGGCATAGTGATGGGCGTCGGCCGGTCGCGGGACTACAAGGTCAGGATGCCGAGCGGCCGTGTCTGGTGGAGGAACCGCCGCTTCCTCCGGCCAGTCCCACCCCCTGCTGCTGGCCCCCTGACCGAGGACGAGTCACCTACACCTCACGAGGATCCGCCCCACAGTGCACCTCGACGCTCGGAGCGACTTAGGACTAAGAAGTCCGCTCAAGACAAAGACTATGAGCGTGAGGGGGGAGGGAGATGTAGGTTATGCATCTAAGCTACTGTGCCGAGTAGCAACCTTGTAAATAAGCTACTGTGCCGAGTAGCATTTATATATATAATTACGTGGCAACACTGCACGTGTTATGTGGCAACATTGCCCCGAGGCTGCCATATGGCAAGGCGCCTCAGTCTGACTGCGTGAGCTGTGCTTGGCACATGCTGGTCACCGCTTGTATTTCTCTCATCCACAATAAACGAACTCAGTGTTACTCAGTGTTTCCCTAGCCATCACTGCATTCTTCAGGGCACACTTTATAACCATCAAGAATGAGGAAGATATGTCTAGGGGTCATTGATCAGCTGCAGTATCTTTGTCTCTCCTTGGGACTGGTCATTAATTAAAATAAAACCAAATCTCAGTGAAGGGCAGTAAATGGAAAAGAATTTTGGCTAAATGGAATAAAATTGCAAAAAGTATCCAGTTATAAATATCTGGGAATGTTTGTGGGTGTAAATAATAATGTTAAGGATCAAATTACTTATGTCAAAATATATGTACAGCTCGGCTAAAACCTCTGAAAGTTTTGTCAAATAGAGCAAATGGTGTTGGTATACCAGTTTTAAGATCTATGTACGTACTTGAGTACAGTTAGGAGTATCATTGATTATTCAGCTCCAGTTCTAGCTTCTTACTCAGGAAAAGATCTTAGGCCATTAGAGCTTATTCAGAATGAAGCAATGAGGATTGTGCTTCGTTGTTCAAAGACGACAAGAATAGAGATTATGAGGATGGAGCTAAATGTCCCGAGCATAATACACAGAATTAGAGAGTTAACTGTCATTTCTACTCTAAACCTTATTAGGCGTGGTGATGGGTATCTGAAGTCTGCTGTTGATAAATTTACTTATGCAATAACTAGTAATTTTAAGATGAATACTTATACTAAAAAACTTTGTCAGATGTTGTGTGAATATAATATTGTAGATTTGTGTGAACCTTTGCCAAACAAAGTTTATTTGAAACCTTGGTTCATGGAGAGTGTATCTGTGAGAATTGATAAGCTAGAGTTAAAAAAAAAGAATGTAATCCTTTTGAGTTACGGCAAATATTCCTTGAGAAAATATCTGAGTACAGTCGGCCCTTAACATACGCGGGTTTAGCATTCACGGATTTGCAAATATGCGGATTGCCCCGCCGGAGGAATATTCTGTACATTGAAGTAATTGAAGTACATTCAACTCGCACGCGGCACCGAACACGGGACACCGCCCGCTCCTGCAACCTCACACACAAACGCATAGCTCTCCCTTACTCAGTCAGTCTCACTGTAACCACGCTTGTGTTGACATCAGCATTGTAGTTGCAAAAATATTACAATTCCGTGAATGTATTATATCAAGCACAGTATGAATAGAATAACACTAATATAAGAGTATTTTAACCGAAAACTACTAAAAAAACGAGTAACATATCTTGAACATCGGAAGGTTAGGTAAAGTCTTTTGTTTTCATGTAGTTGATCCTAATTTACATTGAAATGCATTACGTTTCAGCAAAACTACTACAGTGAACCCTCACTTTACGCGGTCAATTGAACCCACGGAGGCCCGCATAAAGCAAGAAACGCGTAAAGTGAACAACATAACATATGGGACTAAATGAAATAGAGATCGGCTGACCCCCAAACTCCACTTTTTCTGACACAATACCTATGTTCTAGTAAAAATAACATCTAAATTTTATGATGGTACATGCACACAATTAATACTTAAGAGAAATAGAGAAATACAGTCGCCAAGTTAATGTCCATTCAAATAATATGGACTCAGCTCCCTCCCCCTCTTCTCTGCTCCTGGCGTTTGACAAAGTTTGGCACGCAGGGCTGCAGTATAAGATCATACAACTGGGGCTACCCAAAAATCTGACGCGCCTGCTGTGCAACTTCATTACGGACCTCAGAGCCAAAATCAAGATGCAAGAACATTTTGGAGAAGAATTCTCTCTATCGAGCGGCGTGCCTCAGGGCTCTTGTCTCTCACCAACCCTTTACACGCTCTACACGGCTGACCTGCCACCCCCAATCGTCGGCAGCAAGTACGTCAAGTATGCCGACGATGTAACACAGATCGTCACCTGCCCAGGAAGGTCCACGGCAAGGATGGCGCGACTCACTGCTCGGGCAATAGAGGAGATCTCGGAGTATGAAAATAAATGGAAAATAAAAACAAACAAAACGAAATTTGAGGTCATACCCATAGCCAAATTCAAGCCGGCCCCATTGATGATCGACGACGAAGAGATTGAGTACTCTAAACAAGGCAGGTTGCTCGGCCTTATCATCTCTCGGACGGGCATCATTCCCCACGTGAAGGATAGGCTAAAGAAAGCCAAAGTCGCCGCAGCCAAATTAAAACGTTTTAAACTGATGCCTGAGAAGATACAAGTTCACCTGTACAAGGCGCTGGTGAGGCCTGTGTTGGAGTACCCACATATACCACTCGTCACACTCGGGAAGACCAGACTACAACAACCACAGAGCTTCCAAAACAAGTGTTTGAGGTCAGCCAATGGCCAAGCGCCACCCTACCAGGAGACAGTGGAAACCATCCACCTAAGAAATAAAACAGAGGCCCTCAACTTCAGGTTCCATCGCCTAGGGAAGAAGGTTTGGGACAAGCTCCTGGACGACCCTCACAGCCCAGACCACCTACGCGGGGAAGACATCAACGGAGGGAGACCCCACGCCTGGTGGCCCCGGAGTCTGCCCGCACTACAACAACCCAACCCGCGACCCATCTATGTCCGCCACAGTGATCCACCTTAGATTAAAACTTAGATGATATAAATTCACATTTAACAAGTCACAATCAAGTGAGTCCATAACGTAATACAGTATAAGATGTTAATAAACTTGTAATTGTAAAATAAATCTAGTCATTGTCTTCAAAAATAACCATTGTGCAACCTCATCCTAAATCCTAGCTTAGCTTAGTTAGCCAACAAACTCTGTAATATGTAAAACAAGGGGTGTCGTCCCCCTCTGTTTAACTCATTAAACTTCTTTTCCAACCTTTCCCCCCACGACTATATGTTGTGACTTCTCCATCCCTCATGTCTGGCTGTGCCTTGAGCCCCAGCATGCCTTCCATCCTTTCCCCACCTTAACCTAAAAAAAAATAAATAAAAAAAAAGATAGGAAATTAAGCAGCTCATAGCTAATGCTTGCAGTTCTGAGCAGTCTTCAATGATCCGCGCTACTGAGAGGTCACGCCGGGTTTTCTCTCCGTTAGCTCCTGTGTTGTTTGCCACTTTTTGTGAGTATTTTGTTGGTTCCCACTCACATTGGTGACTGTGCTTCTCTAGTTTTTGTGGTGTTAACGTGGACCATAATCTCCCATATTTGTGCGTATTTTTTTTGTGCGTCACTGGCATTATTTACTTCTTAATGCCAGCCATGTTGCTGATTAAATAAAAAATAAAGATAAATATTTCACTTTTTTATCTGTGAAAATATCCATTTATAGTTTTGACTTTTTCTTGTTTTTATTTACAGAATTTGGAGCCCATCATGAGTGTCAAAAAAAGAGGGTACGATCATTCATATATTGAATATGGATTCACATCCATCATCATCAATGGAGAAGAAAGGCCTCAATGTGTTATTTGTAGTAAAGCTTTGACAAATGATTCCATGAAACCAACAAAGTTGAAGCGACATTTGCAGAATGTTCATCCTCAACACAAGGACAAGGACCAAAACTTTTTTGAACGTCATGGGAATGCTCTCAAAAAGATGAAGCTGGATTCAACAGGGGCATTCAAAGAAACAAACCAAAAGGTTACTGAAGCTTCTTATGTCGTAGCACTGGAGATAGCAAAGCAGAAAACCTTGCTCTCTCAAAATGGTGGAAATTGTGTTGGGAAATGGATTGGAGAAAAAACTTGCAGCGGTTCCACTATCAAACAGTACTGTTCAAAGTTGGATCAGCGATATGGCCATTGACATCAAGGATCAAGTTGTGCAGGAGATCAAGTCTTCAGCATTTGGCTTATTTTCAATTCAACTTGATGAATCGACTGATGTGGCATCGTGTTCCCAGTTGATGGTGTTAGCAAGGTATGTTCACTCAGGTTCATTTAAAGAGGAGTTTCTCTTTTGTTCTCCTCTTGAAACAACTACCAAGGCCTCGTATATTTTGGAAAAGGTTTCATCTTTCTTTGAATCAGAAAATCTTTTGTGGGATAATATCTGTGGGTGCTGTACAGATGGAGCACCAGCTATGTTGGGGACAAAATCAGGATTTCAAGTTTGTGTGAAAAAGCGAGCTCCAAAAGTGAAAGGCATTCATTATATGATCCATCGTCAGGCACTGGCCTCAAAAACACTTCCAGCTCCGCTAGGGAAGGTTTTGGATCAAACAATTCAAATTGTGAATTTTGTCAAAGGAGGAGCTCTCAACTCACGACTTTTCAAGCAGTTATGTACCGACATGGATGCAGCCCATTATTTGCTTCTTTTCCACACAAATGTTCGATGGCTGTCAAGAGGAAATGTAACTGAGCGAATATTTGAGCTTAGAGATGAGCTCAAATTATTTTTTGAAGTTCAGGGTAAGATGGAATTTTTTGCCTGGCTGGATGATGAGGAATGGCTCATGCGCCTTGCCTATTTGGTTGATATTTTTGAGCAGCTGGATAAACTGAATCTTCAGATGCAAGGAAGGAATACAAACATCATAAAATTCATGGATGCCTTGAAAGCTTTCATGAGCAAGCTGAAAAATTGGAAGAGAAAGGTTAATATAAAAAATGTTGCAATGTTTGAGAAAATGTCATCCGTTCTTGTTGGTGGTGGTGAAGACAAGGTGCTTCCACAATTTGCAAAAAATGAAATTTTACAGCATTTGATACACTGGAAAATGAATTCAGCCGATATTTTCCTGAACTCAGTGATTGTCAAGATGAATTTCTGGAGCTGAAAACTGATTCGGGAGCAAGAGGTATGTTCGATGAGAAATCAGTCTGGGGTACAGTTTAATTCACAAAAATTGGCAGAAAAAGAGCTAATAAATGCATTGCTTTGTTTATCGACACATATCTTTGTGAGTCAGGCATTTTCAACTCTGTTGCAAATTAAAACGAAGCAACGTAGTAGATTAGAGGTAGAAAATGACCTGCGTTATTGCCCTTTCAAAGCACTCCTCCAGCGTATCCCAGAATTGGCGAAGAAAAAGCAATCACAGGTTTCTCATTGACTGTAAATCTTCATCTGAATAAAATTAATTACAAATTTATGTCCTGGTATTCTATTAACTTTTGTTTGTGCATTATGCTTCAGTTGGTCTGTTAAAAGTAATTCTTATAAAAAAAAAAAAATATTTTACTTTTATTCAAGTTTATAAATCATCAACATTTTTCAATTGGCATTTAATTTGTAGCTCTATAAAAAATAATCCATGTAAAATTGTAAATGTATATGTACTAATATGGGAAAAAAAACTCACTATAAAAATAATCCATGTAAAATTGTAAATGTATATACTAATATGAAAAAATGACAATCTTAAAAGGAGGGATGACATTCTGACATATGGTGAAAAGTGCATAAACAAGGTTGAGAACCACTGCTCAAAGGATCTATGTTCACTACTTACATATAATAAACAAAGAAATGCAACAAATAGAAAAATAAACAACAGTTAAGAAAGCTTGTTACAAGTCTGGTAACATCATATATAGATGAATATGTATATAGATACCAAATAAACTTAAGGAAGTTGACATGAATAGTCGTGAACCTGGAGGTGAGCAGCAGTTATCACCCTCTGGCGATAATCAACTCCCTCACATATAGCAATATCTTCCTGTGTCTGCTAACTGAACGTTATACTTTGTATAGATATAAGATAAGAACACGCAGACGGCAAGACTCTATTACCATTCATTGCACCATTTATTCACATGTCTGTATTACATATTGTTATAGCATGTCTGATGTCTATGCTATGTCTAATGCCTATGT
>NW_024757606.1:0-20203 GCF_018991925.1 Homarus americanus | reverse complement strand
ATTATGTTGGTTAAGATTTAAATTTTTTAAGATTGATGATTTTGAAGAATAACATCAATACACGTTCGAGCTAGGAGACGTGCTGACGCTCGACGGGAATATTATCACTAATACTACAGTCAGACAGAAACTAATATAACCTCGTGTCAGTACTCTAAGGTGATCACAGTCTTACAAACTTGGTGATAAAGCCGGATATAAAACTTACCGCTATTTGGTTTTGGGGGTGTTGGGATAGGTTGGGTTGGATAGGTTAGGTTAGGTTAGGTTAGGTTAGGTTAGATAGGATAGATAGATAGGATAGGTTAGGTTAGGATAGGTTGGGGGTTAGGTTAGGTTAGGTTAGATAGGATAGGATAGGATAGGATAGGTTAGGTTGGGTTAGGTTGGGTTAGGGTAGGTTAGGTGTTTAATGATTAGGTGAAATAAGATGAGGTGTCTAATCATCAGGTGAATTAAGGTGTCGGCGTCTAATCTTCAATTGATCCAAAATTTCTCAATAAAGTAGAATGTGACTTTTAAAAGCAATACACTGAGGGTCATTAAAGCAGATGGGAGCCGTTGGCCTCTGTCAGCAGGAGTGAGGAGGCCAGGGCTCGAGATGTTGGCCAGCCTCATCATCTATATGGCGATGGTCGACTCCTGAATGGTGGTGTGTCGGGATCAAACAGCCCGACTGAGAGGTGAACTGCACCCCTTCTCCCCTACTACTCCCCATCTCCTCTATCTCCCCGTCCTTCTGTGTCTCTCCTCCACATCTCCTCCCTCTTCCCGTCCTCCTCCTTATCTTCTCCCTTTCCCCATCCCTTCCCATCCTCCATCCCATTTCTTTCCCGTCTTCCTTCCCATTTCTTCTTTTCCACCCTCCTTCCCATCTCCTCTCCTCCCTCTCCTCCTCTTTCTCCCCTCTGTCCCTCTCTTCCCACCCTCCCTCCTTCTAATCCTCCTCTCCTCCCTCCTCCCGGTTCCTCTCCATACCTCCTCCTACTCCTCCTTTCCTCCCACCTCCCCCTTCCTCCCACCTCTCACCTCCTCTCACCCTCTCCTTCTCCTCCTCCCCTCTCTCCCATCTCATCCCACCCTCTCCCTCTCCCACCCTCCATCTTCTCCTCCCACCCCTTTCCTCCCACCCTCTCCTTCTCCTCCTCCCCTCTCTCCCATCTCATCCCACCCTCTCCCTCTCACCCTCCATCTTCTCCTCCCCCCCTTTTCTCTCACCCTCCCTCCCTCCTCTCCCCTACCCCTCTTACCTGCTTATAGTAACAGTATGAATGGATTGACTCTAGAACTTTATTTCAATTCACTGAGTTTAATTAGGAAGACTCGGTATTTAATATTCATTGCCGTAGCGTCAGTCAAATTGGCTTTCCTCTTCGTGTTGATAGGGTGAATAACAGTGACTATATTCTACGGTATAAGTTCATTTGTTGACGCTTTTATATAGTCTGTCTGTCAGGGTAAGTAACAGTGGAATAATAGTCGATATCTTCATTCCCTGTGCTTGTCGGTGGTGATCATGGAGGTGTTGGGCCATTGTCTTGTGATGATTTCTGTCTGTCACTGGTAGCATTGTAATTATCTCGCTGTGTCATGCGGTAGACCTAATGGTATATACCTCACTGTTCAGTCTACCATTGTTTTGCCTACCAGTCTGGGCCACTAGTGAGAGTTCCGATGAAAAAAAAAAATAGTCCACTGTCCCATATCACTGTAGGCTTAGTAGTGGATGCATCATTTATGTGTATATCTCAGATTTCTCGTGCCGTTGTAGGTTCACCAGAGGAAAGGCCATTGTAAACAAATCTCTCAGCCTCTGTAGGCCTACAGTTTATGTATCAGTGGGAGCTCCTTTGTAAATAATAGATGTCATGTCTTGGACGTCCACCTCCCTCGTTCTATACTTACTCTCGTCCTCCTTCCCTTCCTTCCTTCCTTCCTTCCTTTCCTTCCTTCCTTCCTTCCTTCCTTCCTTCCTTCTTCTTCCTCGTGCTTCTCCTCCTCCTCATCTTTCCCTCCCTTACATACCTCTTCCTTCCTCCTCTTGCTAGTCCTATCTTGTTTTCTCCTCATCTCTCCCTTACATCGCCCTCTTCCTCACTTTCCATTTCATTTTTATCCTCTCTTCCACCTTCTTTTCTTGCTATTTCCCTATTCCCCTTTACATTCTTATCCTCCCTCCCATACTCCCATACATTCTTCTCCTTCCCACCGTCTCTTCAACCATCTTCTTATCCTTCTCCCTCCCTCTCCTGCTCCTTTCCCCATCATCTCTCCTTCACCTCCCAACCCCTTCACCCTCTTTTCCTCCCCCTCACTTCTTCCTCCCCCCCACTTCCTCCCCTCCCACCCTCTTCTCCTCATTTCCTCCTATCCCTCCTTTCCCTCCTCTCCTCCACCTCTTCCCCTCTTTCTCGCCATCTCTTCCCATTCCCTTTCCCCCTCCTTCTCTTCCTGCCCTTTTCCCCCTCTCCACCTCTCCTCCTCCTCTCCTTCCCCTCTCCTCCTCCTCTCCTTCCCTCTCCTCCTCCCATCTCTTCCTCCTCTCCTCTTTCTCCTACTCGTTCCCTTCTTCCTAATGGAGCCTCTCTCACCTACCTCCCCCCCTCCTTTCCTACTTCCTCATCGCTCTCTCTTCTTGGCCTCTTCACCCTCCTTCACCCTCCTTCACCTCTCTCCCTGAGTCATCTTCAGGAGGGTGGTTCGCAAAATACCTCTGGCTAATTAAATTCAATTAATGAAAGCCCCCCTCCTCCCTCCCCATCCCTCCCTCCCTATCCCCCCTCCCCTACGCCCCCAACTTGATTAAATCCTGAAGGTAACGTGCTGGCAGGTGGAATAATGGGATATTAACCCTTAGGTGTACCTGTATTAGGGGTAGTGTCCTTATTTCCTCCTGAGCTTCACTTAGTACTACTCACTTCACCTCAAGCTGACCGTACAATAGTTTCTTGGTGGAGGTTGGAAATCCTCCTCTCCCCTCCCCCTCTCTCTCGTCTTCTCTTCTTTACCCTACTTCCATCCTTCCATCATCCCTCCTTCACCATCCTTCCTCCTCCTTCACCTATCCTTCTCCCTCCTTCACCCATCCTTCCTCCCTCCTTCATCTTTCATTCCTCCTTCCTTTCACCTATCCTTCCTCCATCCTCCACCTCCTCCTCCTTCACGTATCCTTCCTTCCTCTTCACCCATCCTTACCTCCCTCCTTCACCCATCCTTCTCCCTCCTTCTTCATTTATCCCTCCTCCCTCCTTCACCCATCCTTCCTCCCTCCTTCATCTTTCTTCCTTCTTCCCTCCTTCTCCTTCTTCCCCTTCACCCCCACCCCTTAACCCTCCCTCCTCTCTCTCCTTCACCCTTCCTTCCTCTTTCACCTTTGCTCCCTCCTTCACCCTTCCTCCCTCCTTCACCCTTTCTCCCTCCTTCACCTTTCTCCCCTTCACTCTTCCTCATTCAAACTTTAGAATACGTGTAAGAAGGAGAAGGTGAGTCAAAATGAGACAGTTATGATGTTTGGGTGGCAGATGGTTGAAGGGTTTGTTTGTTCTTGTTCTATAGGTTAGAAGCTGTGCGTGCGTGCGTGCGTGCGTGCGTGGCGTGCGTGCGTGCGAGTTGGAGAGTGTTTGGGTATCTGTCTGTCTTATTTGAACGATAAAATAATTCTCTCATGGACGGACAGACATATTCATAATCGCCCCAAGCAGGTACGGGGGTTTATTAGGCACCTTTTGCAGCCTGTGTAATGCGAAGTGGTAAAGTGTTACAGCGCCTAACAGGGGAAGCAGCGGAGTTCATCCTTGCCTTCCCAGACTTAGATGATGAAGGGTGACAGTACCAGGGTGGCCACTGGTTGTGTTAACGAGTTATATATAATGTAGGAATACTGACGGATGGTAGCGATCACCAGAATATAGGCAGCCAAGAGTGAACGGTGACTGTGTTGAGGAAGGACGAAGAGACAACAACATAGCCAGCTGGACTCTCACTGTGGCCAGTGCCTCCTCGGGTCATCATGCCTCCACCCTCTAGTAACGACGCCGGATAATAACAAAATCTAGGATAATAACCATGCCTCGGTAATGGTGATGATGCCGGGGAATAATAAAGAAGGGGAGAAAGCCATTGTGTTAAATGGCACGCGTCGCTCTAAGCCGGTGTCAAATATAACGCCGACCTAAATGGCTTCGTATGTTGGAATGGCGTGTTTTGCCGAGATTAGCCATACAATTTAGTGGTCAGGGGACGTCACTTGTTCTCTTACTATACCAACGAAAAGGTTTAAATTATTTGACTCAAACAACGACATATCTTTAGCTCGTGGGGTATTTTTTCCTGGAGGACGTAGCTGAGGGAAGACGATCGCTGTATGAACAAAAGACCTGGGAAAAAAATTCAGGAGACGTGATGACTTATGAGGTGGTTTATCAGCTTGAGGTTAGCGTCAGTAACTTGTGTATTCTAGGAGATCAGGTCACCAGGAGATAAGGCCATCAGGAGATTAGGTCACTCGAGAGGTCAAGACACCAGGGGATCAAGACAACAGGGAGATTAGGACACCAGGGAGATCAGGATACCAGGAGATCAGGATACCAGGGAGATCAAGACACCAGGGGATCAGATCACCAGTGGGTTCGGGGCACCAGGGATTTGGACACCAGGAGATCAGGACACCAGGTAGAGGGGGTGATGACATACAGCTGCTGCACTCACCTGGTGGACGAGGGCCGGGAACAAGGAGGGACTACGGGGTGCCGGGACAGGTAGGATAGTGGTGGGTTGTAGGTGACCTGGAGTTACCTGTGAGTGTAGTTAAGATCATATTAACGGAAACAACATTACAGGTGTTTCCAGAGGGATGACAACATTGCATCAGCTCTATTATTGTCATGCCTTTCGCCTCGGTCTCTTGTGGGAGGAAGTTCTCGCTTGAATAATAATAATAATAATAATAATAATAATAATAATAATAATAATAATAATAATAATACCGGAGATGATATTGATGATCGCTGATGAAGATGATGACCTATAATTATACACCATTCGAGTCAGGTTACAATACATAAATAATAAACGGAAATCAAATTCATCTAACCACATCTAGGGGTCATTAGACGGGCCATTATAATATGATATTTTTTATGTCTGTTATCACTTTGGCTGTTGATGAAACCCAGTGTTCAGCCTCGGTAGGAAGTGAATTTGGATAATTAAAGCTTCAGATCACAGGACTAGTTTATGAGTTTTGCGTGTGGGTGGACGTGTGCGTGGGCCGAGTGCAATTTGGTTTTTATTATGACAAATTATGCTAGATGTCGGTGTGTGTGTGTGTGTGAGTCTGCTCGCCTCGCAAGCGAATGGACCTGGATTCGATCCCCGGGCAGGAGGAAACTATGGGCAAGTTTCTTGACGCCATTTGCCTCTGTCTTCCCAGCAGTAATTGGGAACCCTGATGTTAATCGACTTCAGGGTTTATTTAGTTATTTATTACTTGTACTTATTACTGGTATTTGTTTTTCTCTCATCTCTATAGTTTAAGTCTTTTGCTGTTGTTTTGAGTAACTGTTTATGTTTTCTCCCAACTTATGACATTTGCATTTTTAGAATATATCATTATATTATATCACCCATGATGATTATCTGTATTTAAAACAAAACAACACTTAGGTAATATTCATTAAGGTTAGGTTAACTTAGTTTAAGTTTTATATTAAACAATTTATTAATACCTAATATGATTTAGTCAAATAGAGACAACCTTTTGGGTTTTACTACTTCAACTTAATTAAGATTAATTCGTATAGGTTAAAATATAATCTGTTTCAGTTAAAACGTCGTTTACTGTCATATGATGGCTAAATTATACTAAGCAGGTTAGGTTAGGTTAGGTTTGGTCAGGTCAGGTCAGGTCAGGTCAGGTCAGGTCAGGTCAGGTCACGTTTTTGTATGAAGGTATTCATTTATATGTTAAATGTATGATCTCAGCAGTGGTTCTCAACCTTGTTTGCCCATACCCTTTTGTGTGTTTTTTGTTGTTGTGTTTTTGTTTTGTTTTTTTTTTTGTTGTTGATCTACAGGATCGTTTATGGCCAGTCAAAACTTCCCCAAAGATAAATACATAGAAGTTATCACTAATGGCAATTATTCCTGTTTAGTGTAACATATAATATATTTGGTGGATTACCATTTTATATTTGTTTATTTTTGTATTATTTAAGTCACTTATTTGTTGACATTTATCTTAGAATAAGTAAATATTATTAAAAAGAACATTGAAAAACTGTGAAGTGACTTTGTAACATATAATTAAGTCAGATGATAATACAAATACGAACGTTCTGTCAAGCTCGGAAAGAGTTGTCCGGGGGTCTAGCTAGCCCAGTCGGAGCTTGATTAGACAAAAAAACTACTTTTGGGTATTTTTTTTACACCATTTGCCTCTGTCTACCAGCAGTAATAGGAACCTAGATGTTAATCGATTTGCGAATTGTGTTTCGGAGTAATGGTTAGCCAGTGCAGTTGGCAGGTTGTCCGGTCTTCTCGGGCTGTTCCTGACACTGGGTCTTGCAGCTCGTTAACTCAAGGTGTGGTTGCTGTATTGGTAACAGCTTCTAAATCTTAAATAAATTCACGCTAGGTGGCCCTAGGGCCGGTCATCCTCGTACACGAGGGTCAACCGTTTGTTATTATATGTGCATACACACGCATCATACTTGCAGCAGCTAGCTCTACCTCCCCTTCCCTGGCTGGATCATCTCTCTTGATGAGGACAGAAAAATGCTGACCGACCAAAGTTCTTTCATATCGGTATTCTGGGATGATAACCTTCCATGCCTGCTTCCTTCCGTAAGATAACCTTACCCTGCCTCCTCCTTCCCTAGATAACCTTACCCTGCCTCCTTCCTTCCGTTAAGATAACCTTGCCCTGCCTCCCTCCTTCCCTAAGATAACCTTACCCTGCCTCCCTCCTTCCTAAGATAACCCTTTCCCGCCTCCTCCTTCCCTAAGATAACCTTACCCTGCCTCCCTCCTTCCCTAAGATAACCTTACCCTGCCTCCCTCCCTAAGATAACCTTACCCTGCCTCCCTCCTTCCCTAAGATAACCTTACCCTGCCTCCCTCCTTCCCTAAGATAACCTTACCCTGCCTCCTCCTTCCCTAAGATAACCTTACCCCTGCCTCCCTCCTTCCCTAAGATAACCTTACCTCCTGCCTCCTCCTTCCCTAAGATAACCTTACCTTTCCTGACTGAATTACTCAGAATAGGCAAACTGTACTACAAGCTTTGTCAATAAATTTGTTAAACTAAAACTTCCTCCTCTGATAGCTTTATTCCTTTGAATGCCTTACCCTCCCTCTCTTCCGATAGCCTTACCCTCCTCCTTCTGATAATCTTACCCTCCCTTTCTCCGATTCTCTTGCCGCCCTCCCTCCTTCTGATAGCCTTACCCTCCTCGCTCTTTCTGAAACCCTTACCTCCCTCTCGTTCTGATAGCCTTACTCCCCCTCCTTCCCTAACTGCCAGTTCATCTCTCCTTGTAGAAAGAATAGCGTTTGTGGATTAAATGTAAGTGAAATAGGTTTTTTACATTCTCCAAGCGGGGCTTAAAAGGTAAATTGCATGTTGGATTCTTTTACACGTACAGATGAAAGTGAAATGTAAATTATGAATTGTATTCTGTTTACATATAGTGAAACCTTAAATGTAAATTGTATTTGGATTATTTTACAAATATATAACCGAAAAGAAAATAATGATTGTGATTTTTGTAAACATATAACCGAGCGTTGTGTGAGCAGTAGACGAGGAGTTCTTGAAGGTGCGTCTTGAGTTGAACTGCAATAAATAAGGATTAGGACGGGGCCACGGGGGATCAGGTAGCTAGGGAGGTTGATAACGACTCAGTATAAGGGTTCGAATCAGGAGTTCAGTGCAGTGTTGGCACAGGTCTATGGGTTTTGGTGTTGATATTGATATTGGAAGTTTATTTAACCAGAAAAATTATGATACGGTCGATAATAATAACAATATTGACATGGCCTGAGCTCTTAGTGTCACCTAATAAATACTGTACATTTATCTCATGGAGGTATTATGTAACATTTAGTATCATCCGAAAATAGTTGGCAAGGTGTGTATCAGGGTTGTGGTACAAGGTGTGTATCAGGGGTTGTGGTGTTTGAAAGGTGTGTATCAGGGGTTGTGGTGTTGGCAAGGTGTATCAGGGGTTGTGGTGTTGCATGTATCAGGTTGTGGTGTTGGCAAGGTGTGTATCAGGGTTGTGGTGTTGGCAAGGTGTGTATCAGGGTTGTGGTGGCAAGGTGTGTATCAGGGGTTGTGGTGTTGGCAAGGTGTGTATCAGGGGTTGTGGTGTTGGCAAGTGTATCAGGGGTTGTGTGTGTTGGCATGTCAAGTGTGTGTTTGTAGGTGTGGTTGTGGTGTTGGCAAGGTGTGTATCAGGGGTTGTGGTGTTGGCAAGGTGTGTATCAGGGTTGTGGTGTTGGCAAGGTGTGTATCAGGGGTTGTGGTGTTGGCAAGGTGTGTATCAGGGGTTGTGGTGTTGTGTAAGGTGTGTATCAGGGGTTGTGGTGTTGGCAAGGTGTGTATCAGGGTTGTGGTGTTGGCAGGTGTGTATAGGTGTTGTGGGTGTTGGGGGTGTGTTGGTTTGTGTGTTGGGGTGTTGGGGGTTGTGTGTGTGGGTGTGTGTGGGTGTGTGTGTTGAAGGTTTGTATTTTTGTGTGTGTGTGTGTTTGTGTGTGTTGTGGGTGTGTGTGTGTGTGTGTGTGTGTGTGTGTGTTGTGGGTGTGTGGGTGTGTGTGTGTGTGTGTGTGTGTGTGTGTGTGTGTGTGTGTTGTGTGTGTGTTTGTGTGTGTGTGTTTGTGTGTGTGTGTGTGTGTGTGTGTGGTGTGTGTGTGTGTGTGTGTGTGTGTGTGTGTGTGTGTGTGTGTGTGTGTGTGTGTGTGTGTGTGTGTGTGTGTGTGTGTGTGTGTGTGTGTGTGTGTGTGTGTGTGTGTGTGTGTGTGTGTGTGTGTGTGTGTGTGTGTGTGTGTGTGTGAGTGTGTGTGTGTGTGTGTGTGTGTGTGTGTGTGTGTGTGTGTGTGTGTGTGTGTGTGTGTGTGTGTGTGTGTGTGTGTGTGTGTGTGTGTGTGTGTGTGTGTGTGTGTGTGTGTGTGTGTGTGTGTGTGATGGTTGGGATAGACCGACAGGTCAGGCCAGCCTCCTACCACCACCTAACACCATGACCGCTGCCTGCCACGTGTTTATTGGACACGTATCGCAATCTTTTCGCTGTCTGTCTGGGTGCTGTATTTTCAAATATGTATTTATGGGTATAAGGAATAGATGCCAGTAATTGTGTGACCACCCATAGCGAAATATACACTCTTATATTTTATTATCTTTCTCAGCAGTGTTTCCATGGTAAGCAATTTTGTTCTTAATGACAGTATTCTATTATTTCTTTAGTTTTTAATTCATTAACAAATAAAGACACTGTACATTATTCAGAGTGTTCAGTACATTATCAGCCACCCATAATCTTCTGGTGTGCATCAAAACAAGGCACTGTTTTGCCACCTCATTGAACTATACCCTGGACCTGGAGCATTCGCCACAGCCGTTCAGACACGGTTTCTGATGACTTTTCACAGAACAGTTTGCTGGAAGTTTCTTGAAGGCTGCGGGAGAGGATGAAAATATTCTTTTAGTGGTGTGTTGTGGAAAGGTAATTTGGTCAGGTTTTCTGTGTGTGTGTGAGATTGGGTTAATTGTTGAAGGACTCTGCAGGTGCCAGCATGGATGTGTGTTGGACTTTGTATAACCATGAGACGTCGAGGTCATGACACGCGGCTGATTCCTCCTCCAACACCCAGCAGGAGAATTGACATTAAACTGTGAAATTAACCGGACTGGAGACTTGTAAATTTGTTGCTGACATTCACTTTTTTGTTAGGAATTGAAAGTTATAACTATGTGTGGGTCATTTATAGATACGAATATAGTGACTTTGTGCTATGGGTGAAGTACATGAGAATATTGATGGTGGACTAACCAAGAGGGAGGAGGTGTGAGGACCCTGGGACGCAACAGTTGAGGGAGGGAGGGAGGAAGCCATCACACATAACAATAGAGATTGACCTACCATCTGCCTCCCTCTCCATTTGTGTTGTTTCCTCTATCGGTGTACGTGTCTTTATCTTTGTGTGTGCGTGTCTCTTCTGCTTCTGTGTGTCCCGTTTGTCATGTCTATATTTTATACATTTTGGTGGTCTGTTCCTGGGACAGCGAGGCATCATCCACCTGGACATGATGTCGCATCTCAGATTTTTGGTATATTTTATGCATATTTTCTCTGGTCTGATGGTTGTGGACAGTGAAGTTGTAACAAGCAATGAGGAGATGTGAATACTGTAGTTGTAAATGTTTCTTTGGTTGGGATTCGAACCAGATCAATGGTTTGCTTGACGAGTATGTAGATATTAGTGTGTGGATTGTGTCTATCTTTGGGCTGATAATTTCTGGTGTGTTTTGTGTTAAATAAAAATTTTGCTGAGAGACATAAGATTTTTAGCTCATAATGTGCAAATGTGATAATGAAAGAAGCTGTGTTTAATGAAATGAATACAGAAGCATTAGCAACATGAGTGATTTTTATTTTCTGTAAATAACTGCGATGGGGAGTGGAGTGTGTGTGTGTGTGTGTGTGTGTGTGTGTGTGTGTGTGTGTGTGTGTGTGTGTGTGTGTGTGTGTGTGTGTGTGTGTGTGGAGGTGAGTGAGAACTCTGTGGGAGCCATGGTGGTGGGGGCGTCCTCCTCTTTGTGTGAGAGTGATGATGACGAGGAGGGGCAGGAGGAGGAGAGTGGGAAGGGAGGTGAGGAGACAGAGTGAGGGTACGGAACGAAAGGGGAGGGGAAATGAAGGCGGGGAGGGGGAATAGAGAAGTAGTTGTTGAAGGGGAGGAGAAAAAGGAGAAGATGGAGGAAGGAGATTGGGAGGGGGAGAGAGAGAGAATTGCTGTTGGAGAGGAGGGGAGGAGAAAGGGAGGATATGGATGAAGGGAGGAAGAAAAATTGCTGTTGGTGGGAAGGGAGGGAGAGAAGATGGAGGAAGAAAGGGAGAAGGTGGAGGGAAGAGAGAGAGGAATTGCTGTTGGGAGGGAGGGAGGAGAAAGGGAGGATATGGATGAAAGGAGGAAAGAAAATTGTTGTTGGAGAAAGGGAGAAAGAATCGTTGGCTGTTATGATGTTATTACTGCAACAACTAAGAGTTAAATTTCCAGTCAACACATTTTCTGTAAATGCAACACACATAAATACACACCAGGAAGAACATTCATGAGACTCTGGGCTGGGGAGCAGGTGGAAGGATGTGGGAGAATGGGGAGGGGAGGACGTGGCTGGGGAGGACAGCCGAGGACAGGGAGGGACAGGACCAGGGAGGACAGCCAGGGAGATGTGGCCAGGGAGGAGGATGCTGTTGGGGAGAATGTAGCTGGGAGGATGCTGTTGGGGAGGAAGCTGTTGGGGAGAATATGGCTGGGAGGATGTGGCTGGGGAGGATGCTGTTGTGGGAGAATGTGGCTGGGAGGATGTGGCTGGGGAGGGATGCTGTTGGGAGGATGCTGTTGGGGGAGGATGTATGGCTGGGAAGAGACGTTGTTGGGGAGAATGCTGTTGGGAGGAATATCATTGTGTGCGGTGGTCAGGGGACGTGGCTGGGAGAACTTTCCTGGGGAGGGGGACATGTGGCTGGGGAGGAGGGCTTGCTGGGAGGAACACCTGGGGAGGGACGTGGCCAGGGAGGGACGTGTGGGAGGACGTGGCTGGGAGGACTGTGGCCTGGGAGGACATGGCTGGAGGACAGCCGAGAGGACGTAGCTGGGGGAGGACGTAGCGGGGATGAGCGTGGCGAGGAGGGCGTGTCGGGAGGGACGTAGCCGGGGAGGGACAGCCAGGGGAGGACAGGGGAGGGACGTGGCTGGGGAGGGACGGCTGGGGGACTGTGTCGGGAGGGACAGTCGGGGAGGACGTAGCCAGGAGGGACTGTGTGAGGAGGGACGCTTGTGTGGGGAGGACGTGGCCGGGGAGGACGTGGCTGGGGAGGGACGTAGCTGGGAGGGACATGTGTGGGGAGGGGACGTGGCTGGGGAGGACTGTGGGGAGGACGTGGCTGGGGAGGGGACGTAGCCAGGGAGGGACTTGGCCAGGGAGGGACGTAGCCGAGGAGGGACGTAGCTGGGGAGGGACAGCCAGGCAGGACATGGCTGGGGAGGACTGTCGGAGGGACGTAGCTGGGGAGGACGTGGCCGAGAGGACATGGCTGGGGAGGGACAGCCTGGGGAGGACGTAGCCAGCAGGGAGGACAGCCGGGGAGGGTATGGCCGGGGAGGACGTGGAGGAGGACGTGGCCAGGGGAGGGACGTGGCTGGGGAGGACATGGCCAGGGGGGACGTGGTCTGGGGGACGTGGCTGGGGAGGACGTGGCTGGGGAGGGAGGCACGGGAGGGACTGTGGTGGAGAGGGGACAGGGAGGGCAGTGGCTGGGAGGACCGTGGCTGGGGAGGGGGACGTGGCTGGGGGACCTGGCCGGGGAGGGAGAGGTGGCTGGGGAGGGACCTTGTGGCTGGGGAGGACATGTGGCTGGGGAGGGGACATGTGGCTGGGAGGACGTGGTCGGGGAGGAGGACCTGTGGCCAGGGAGGACGTGGGGAGGGTGGCTGGGGAGGACGTGGCTATGGGAGGAGGGTAGTGGGGAGGGACGTGGCTGGAGGGAGGACATGTCGAGGAGGGACATTGTGGCTGGGGAGGGACTGTGGCTGGGGAGGACGTGTGGGAGGGACGTGGCCAGGGAGGGACGTGGCCAGGGGAGGGACGTGTGGCCGGGGAGGGACATGCGTGGCTGGGGGAGGGACGTGGCTGGGGAGGACGTGGCTGGGGAGGGTGTGGGGGGGGACGTGGCGGTGTGTGGGGGAGGGGTGTAGCTGGGGAGGGACAGTGGCTGGGGAGGACGTAGCTGGGGGAGGACTGGTGGCTGGGGAGGGACGTGTCTGGGAGGTTGTGGCCGGGAGGACGCGAGGAGGACTGGCCGGGGAGGACGTGGCCAGGAGGACGTGGCTGGGGAGGACGTGGCTGGGGAGGACGTGGCCGAGGGAGACGTGGCTGGGGAGGACGTGGCTGGGGAGGGACGTGGCTGGGGAGGACGTGGCTGGGGAGGGACGTGCAACAGGGAGGGACGTGGCTGGGGAGGGACAGTGGCTGGGGACATGGCCAGGGAGGACGTAGCCGGAGGAGGACGTGGCTGGGGAGGGACGTGGCTGGGGAGGACACCAGCTGGGGACATGGCCAGGGACGTAGCTGGGAGGGACATGGCTGGGGAGGACAGCCAGGGGAGGACGTGGCCAGGGGGACGTGTGGGGAGGACTGTGTGGGGAGGTGTGAGGGCTGGGGAGGACATGGGGAGGACATGTGTGGGGGAGGACATGTGGGGAGGGACCCCATGAGGGGGACATGTGGGGAGGGGACGTGGCCGGGGAGGACGTGGCCAGGGGGATGTAGGTGGGACGTGTGTGAGGAGGACGTGTGAGGACTGTGTGGCTGGGAGGACGTGTGGGGGAGGGATGCGTAGCCGGGAGGACATGAGAGAGACGTGGCTGGGAGACAGCTGGGGAGGACAGTCGAGGACTGTGGGAGGACATGGCTGGGGGGAGAGGACAGCGGAGGAGGACGTGGCTGGGGAGGACATGTGGGGAGGGACGTGGTCGGGAGGACGGGGAGGACTGTGGGGAGGACGTGGCCAGGGAGGACTGTGTGAGGACATGTCAGGGGGACGTGGCTGGGAGGACGTGGCCGGGGAGGACTGTGTGGGGAGGGACGCAGTGGGGAGGACCTCGTGGCTGGGGAGGGACGTAGCTGGGGAGGACGTGGCTCGGGGACTGAGGACATGGCGCTGATGAGGACATGCGGGGAGGACGTGTGGCCAGGGACTGTAGGGAGGACGTGAGCCAGGGAAGGATGTGAAGGAGGACATGGCCAGGGAGGACATGTCAGGGAGGACGTGTGAGGAGGGACCCATGTCGAGGAGGGACATGTCGAGGGAGGACAGCCAGGGAGGACCTAGCTGGGACATGTGGGAGGGACGTGTGTGAGGAGGACATGTGGGGAGGATGTGTGGGAGGGACATGTCGGGGAGGGACGTGGCTAGGGATGTGTGGACTGAGGAGGACAATGAGGGAGGGACAGCCTGGGGAGGACGTAGCCAGGGAGGACGTGGTTGAGGAGGACAGCTGAGGAGGACCAGTGGGGGAGGGACATGGCTGGGGAGGACATGTGGGGAGGGGGATGTTGGGGACCTAGTGGGGAGGTGTGGCGGGGAGACCAGCTGGGAGGACGTGGCTGGGGAGGACATGTGGGGAGGACGTTGCCAGGGGGATGTGGCTGGGGACGTCTGGAGGGGGATGTGGCCAGGAGGGACGTGGCTGGGGGGACGTGGTGAGGGGGACAGTCAGGAGGGACTGTGTGGAGGAGGGACAGCAGGGGAGGACATGTCGGGGAGGACGATGGCTAGGGGAGGACGGCTGGGGAGGACAGGGGAAGGACAGCTGGGAGGATGTGAACAGGGAGGACAATGGCCAGGGGAGGACATGTGCAGGAGGACGTGGCCAGGGAGGACGTCTAGCTGGGAGGGACTATGGCCAGAGGAGGACGTGTGAGGAGGGAGCTGGGGGGACATGTCTGGGAGGACATGTGAGGACATGGCCAGGGACCCTGTGGCCGGGGAGGACGTGTCAGGGAGGACAGTAGCCGAGGAGGACTATGTCAGGAGGAACTGTGGGGAGGACATGTGTGAGGACCTTGTCCAAGGACATGTGGGAGACGTGGCCAGGGGAGGGACAGTGGCTGGGGAGGGACAGTGGCCGGGAGGACGTGGCTGGGGAGGACAGCCAGTGGGGACAGCCAGTGAGGACGGCTGGTGGCTGGGGAGGGACTGGCCGGGGAGGATGGTGTGCTGGGGGACAGTGGCTGCTGGGAGGACATGTCAGGGAGCTGGGGAGGGACATGGCTGGGGAGGACAGCTGGGAGGGACGTGCTGGGGAGGACATCAGTCAGGACTGGCCGGGAGGACGTGTGGGGGACGTGAGGACGTGCCAGGGACCCGTGAGGGGACTTGAGAGGACAGCCGGGACGTAGCCAGGAGATGTGGCTGGGAAGGATGTAGTCAGGAGGACGTAGCTGGGGAGGACGTAGCCGGGGATGTAGTCAGGAGGACGTAGCCAGGAGGACAGCCAGGGAGGAGGGACGTGAGGTCGGGAGGGACGTGGCTGGGAGGACTGTGGCGGGAGGGAGGCCAATGGCTGGGGAGGACTGGTGGGAGGACGTGTGGGGACTGTGGCTGGGAGGGACGTGGCTGGGACGTGGTGGGAGGGACATGTGTGGGGAGGACAGCCAGGGGGGACGTGTGGGGGGACTGTCAGGGGACGTGGCTGGGGAGGGACTGTGGCTGGGGAGGGACAGCTGGGAAGGACAGCCGAGGACAGCCAGTGGGGGACGTGGCTGGGGAGGGACTGTGTGGGGAGGACGTGGCTGGGAGACATGCAGCTGGGGAGGGACGTGGCCGAGGACGGCTGGCTGGGGAGGACATGGCTGGGGAGGGGACATTGTGGCCGGGAGGACGTGTCCAGGGGGGACGTAGCTGGGGAGGACATGGCCAGGGAGGACGTGGCTGGGAGGACGTGTGGGGAGGGACATGTGGGGGGAGGGACGTCAGTGGGGAGGACTGTGGGGAGGACGTGGCTGGAGGGACAGCATGGGGAGGACGTAGTCAGGAGGACAGTCAGGGAGGGACGTAGCTGGGGAAGGACGTAGCTGGGGAGGACGTAGCTGGGGAGAGGTGAGGAGGACGTGGCTGGGGAGGACGTGAGCCGGGAGGACGTTGTCGGGGAGGACGTAATGGGGAGGGACATGGCTGGGAAGGACGTGGCTGGGAGGACGTGCTGGGGAGGACGTAGCCGAGGAGGACGGGTGGGAAGACGTAGCTGAGGAGGACGTAGCTGGGGAGGACGTAGCTGGGGAGGACGTAGCTGGGAGGACGTAGCCGAGGAGGACGTAGCTGGGGAGGACTGTAGCTGGGAGGACGTAGCTGGAGGACGTAGCCGGGGAGGACGTGGGGCAGGGGAGGAGGACGTAGCCGAGGAGGACGTAGCTGGGGAGGACGTAGCTGGGGAGGACGTGCGGGGGAGGACGGGGTGGGAAGAGACGTGGGGAAGCCGGGGAGGATGAAGCTGGGGAGGACGTAGCTGGGGAGGATGTAGTGTGAGGATCGAAGTGGAGGGGAGGACGTAGCTGGGAGGACGTAGTGGGGAGGACGTAGCTGGGAGGGCGTAGTTGGGGCGACGTAGCAGGGGGAGGACGTAGCCGAGGAGGGACGTAGCTGAGGAGGACGTAGCTGAGGACGTGTTGGGAGGACGTAGCTGGGGAGGATGCAACTGGGAGGACGTGGGTGGGGAGGAACATTAACGTGGGTGATACCAAACTTTCGTCGTGGAGCTGTTTGGATTTTATTGGTTCGCTCCTCAACTCCCGACGGAGGCGTGTAGTGGCTCCTCCCTCTCTCCCTCCTCCTTCCTTCCTTCCTTCCGTCCCTCCTTCCTCCCTTTTCTCTTCCTTTCTCTTTCTCCTTCTCCTTTCCTCCTCTTTTCTATCTCTTTTTCCTCTTTCTCTTTTTCCCATTTCTTTCTTCCCTTTCCTAACCCCTTCTATCTATCTGTTCGAATCCTTCCCTTTCTCCCCCTCCTCCTCATTCTCTCATTCCTTCCTTTCCCCTTTCTTCCTCCTTTCCTTTCCTCCCTCCTTAACCTTTCCTTTCTCCCTTCTTTCCCTTCCTTCTTTTTCCACCCCTCTGTCCTTTCCATTCCTCCCTCCTAACCCTTCCTTCCTGCCTTTTCGCCTCCTCAACCCCTTCCAACCTTTTCTTCCTCTCCTCCCTCCCTTTCTTCTTCTTCCTCCCTTCTTCCTCCTCCTTCCTCTGCCCTCCCCCTCCGCCTCCTTCCTCTCCCTTCTTCCCCTCCTTCCCTTCTTTCCCTCCTTCTTCCCTCCTTCTTTCTCTCCTTCCCTCCTTCTTCTCCCCTCCCTCCTTCTTCCTCTTTCCTCCTTCCTCCTCCCTTCCCTCCCGCTTCTTCCCTCCTCCCTCTTTCCCTCCCTCCTTTCACCCTCACCAGCCTCACCCACTCTATATCCTGAAGCAATACAAACAAAGATCTCGCCATATCGCCACACAGTTACCCGACCTGTATCTTGACGGGCTTATTGTTATTTTGTGTCGGGAATCAATATAAAGGACGTACTATGATGTCCTGACACACGTAGACTTCATAACACGGATATAAAGCTCGGGGTGTGTGTGTGTGTGACCAGGATTATTGTGCTCTGGTGCTGATACTTACGACGGATTAAATCACACGGTTTTGACACCTTTATAACTACCCTTCAAATGTTTCCTTCCCCTTCCTCCCTCCCTGCCTCTTTTATTTTCTCCCTCCTTCCTCTCACCTTCTTTTCTTTCCCTCCTCCTCTCCCCTCCCACCTTCCCTCCTTTCCCTCCTTCCCTTCTCTGCCATCATCCATCACACGTCGACACAGCACCTGATATGAGTCCCCTTCGTCAAGTACTCTCTTGTGTATCTTCAACCTGTCTTCATTTGACCTTTTGGACAGGTCAGGCTTATACGATATACTGATCGGTGTATAAGTCAGGGTAACACTGCAAGAGGTCCATTAGGTGGGTATTAAGTTGACAGCTATTGTGAAGGGAACACACACACACACACACACACACACACACACACACACACACACACACCTATCTGTATACGTGTACAAAATACATAGTTAGCTCAGGACCTGTCTCCTGACCTAACTGGTGGTGGTTTTAGCACGAGAGGAAAGTATTTTTTGTTTTAAGGACAACATAAACGGCTAATGACCTCTTCTGACCACCTGTTTATGACCCCTCAGCCTATTGCACGTGAAGATTAACCACCCTAGCACTAACCCAACCTAACCCAACCTTAACCTAACCCTATTATGGTATCGTGAGGGTGTTTAATAATCAGGTGAAATAAACTCGAGTGCCTAATCTTCAGGTGATCCAGAGACATAATTTTGGTTTGATATTGTTTGATCTGTCTCTCAGGTGTCTGGCAGTAAAGATCTGGAGTGTCAGGAAGAAAATGTCAGACAATTGTTCGTCTGGCGTAAATTTCATAAAAGTTATTGCTGAGGGTGGTGAACGAAAGCCAGGCGTTGGTGAGTGCTCGTGTTGGCTTTGTTAATTGTTTGTGTTGGCGTTGTTAATTTGCAGGTATTGAATCCTTCACATAGAATCCCTCACCAAATATACATAGAATCTCACCAAATATACATGTCCTCACCAAATATACATAGAATCCCTCACTTACAGAATCCTCACCAAATATACATACAATATCTAGAATCCTCACCAACACAAATATACATAGAATCCCTCACAAAGAGACGGAGAATCCTCACTAAGACCGAGATTCCTTTCATTGAGTGGTCTTGTTGATCGGCTGACACTGCACATGAGGGATGATGGTGGGGAGGGAGGGGTGGGGGAGGGGGGCCGGGTGGTGGGGAGGGGGGGGCTGGTGGTGGGGGGAGGGGGGTGGGGGAGGGGGGCTGGTGGTGGGGGAGGGGCTGGTGATGGGGGGAGGGGGCTGGTGGTGGGGGAGGGCGGTGGTGGGAGGGCCGGTGGTGGGGGAGGGGGTAGGTGGTGGGGGGAGGGGGTAGGTGGTGGGGGAGGGGGTAGGTGGTGGGGAGGGGGGCAGGTGGTGGGGAGGGGTAGGGTGGTGGGGAGGGGGCCGGTGGTGGGGAGGGGGCCGGTGATGAGAAGAGGGGGCAAATAGTGGGGAGGGTGGTGGCAAGTAGTGGGGGATGGAGGCAGGTGGTAGGAAGGGGGGGGGCAGGTGGTGGGAAGAAGGGGCAGGTGGGGGTGGCTGGAGGTGAGGCAGGGTGGGGGGGGACCAGGTGGTGGGTCACTTGGCCCCAAGAGACACGACTTCTAAATTATTTTTTATTATTATATATTATATTTTTTTCAAACTTATTTTTATCAAATTTATAAAAGTTTTCTTTCTTTATCGTTTTGTTTTACATAGTTGAAAAGTTGATGTGTTATAGTGTCTGGGTCTGTATGGGTGTCTGTGTGATAAGTGTCTAGGGTTTCTGGGTAAGTGTTGAGTGTCTGGATACGTATTCTGAATGGCTATATAGTTATCTGACCTGGGTGCTTGAGTTTCCGTGAACGTTTCTAATCTGGGAACCTGACCCCTCTCTCTCTCTCTCCATCCAAAAAATATATAATTTTACATAAATCAATTAAAGTTGGACCACACTATAAATACGTAACTGGAACGAAGCAATACTGATTACGCATTGCTCCCACCAACCGTCCCAAAGGAGATGTGGGATAACCACTCAAATTTTAATAAATAATACCTCAAACTAAAAGTTAGATAATATATTGACATTGTTGATTCTTTGTAAGATTATAGTGGAATATATTTTGGAATATAAATGCTCATATATTTGGACAAAAGATAACATAATTATGCCTAGAGAACAATTTTCTATCTAAAAATTGTATGTTTAATGCAAAATATATGTTGCTTATATTCAAAATGATCACCAAATTATAAGAATTCCAGCAATGTAAATTATATTCTGGTTGGGTAATTTGTATGAATTTTATGAGCCAAAAACAGGCAGTCAGGCAGGGTGGCGGGTGGGGGTGGTGCGACCCAAAAATAGCTCGAGCCGCACACCTCACCACCGCCAAAGATATGATGAAAAATGCCACAAGTAAGTGAAAGTTCGCTTTTGGCAAGGCACCGCTGCATATGTAAAAACGCTATGAAAGCGCTGCTAAGCGGTACTACATTGAGTATATATATATATATATATATATATATATATATATATATATATATATATATATATATATATATATATATATATATATATATATATATATATACAATAAAGTTATACCCCACTTAACGCTGTCAATTGAACCCACCTTAGAGGGTCCCGCCATAAGGAATCCGCTAAGTGAACAACAGAGCATATGGGATTAATTCCACAGAAACCGCCCTAATTCCCCAGCAATACGTAACTGAACGAAGTACTGAT
>NW_024757605.1:0-20198 GCF_018991925.1 Homarus americanus | reverse complement strand
GACATACCGCTTTATGTAACTGTGATATATTGAATCATATACATCCATTCCTCACGCTTAATATATATGATATTCTAAACAATGCCGATATTATTTATGTTATACCCTGATTATATACTAACATACTACAGTGTCATTTATAGTGTATGATATTAAACATTCGGGGGTATACTTTGAGGTTATTTAGAGAATATGATGGCAAACGGTGATATACTCTGATGCCATATTTGGTATAAACAGATATATTGATATAATTTATATAATATACCGATAGATATAACTAAATATCTGTGAAGTAAATCCTGTACTTTTTGATATACCATTCAGGGTGAAGGTATGCTAATATACCACGATAGCACCCGTCTCTCAGCGCTAATATACCCTGATGGCACACTTAACATCCTGGCGCCGGTCGTGGGGTATACTGATATGCTAAAGTCTTCTTCATCTTCTAATATCTCGACTTCAGCTTCGTAAACTGTGATTACTTAAACGTATTTAACGCTCGTTTACGTAACTTTTTGTAGAATAAATGAATGTATATCCGGGGTTCTTCTGTTTCTTTGTCCATCTGATGTTTGCGTCCATGTTGAGGAGAACCACTTAGCAGGGCTGGCATTTTCCCATAATGTGTTACCTCAAGTTCCATAATTTGCACTTAGTGAAGCCACGATATCCCGCGTTATGTTGCCCGTCTTACTTCCTTCTGGGTTATGTGTCTTAAGTTGGTGAAAAAATTAAATTAAGGCTGAATTATTGTTAAATGTTAAGGTATTATAGTACTTGTCTGTCGTGTTGTTAATATAACATAGTTTCACCAGCAATATGTACTCAAGAGCTTATTAACATCGTTGACGAGTCAGAGCTGCAACACTGAACCAATCTATATGAACATTAACACAAAAAATAAATTGTTACATTACATCGACTATCAAGACATAACTTACAATACAAATTAATAAATAATTGTACCAGGCAGATAAAAATATTAGTTACAAAAAATTATGAAAATAGTCTTAATGTTCACGCCAGAACTTACCCCATAACAAAAGCCATACAACATTTTCCCAGGTAAGACTTCGTTAAATACAATCTCAAACTCCTTCTCAGAAACTGTGTGTTGGTGGTGTGCCACGTGTGGTGTGTGTGTGTGTGTGTGTGTGTGTGACAGCACTTTTGATTTATACAAATATTCACCCAAATGAATAACACCAAGTAATTCACCATGTTATTCACGACTCTTAGATCACTTGGCTTGCGTCTCTCAAAAGGTCGAGCCAGGGTCAGCTGATTCAGTAAACACCGCTCACATTAATAGGGACCTGCCACACTTTGCCATAAACAGATAAATTGTACCGGGAATTTTCCCCCCACACACTCATCATTGCCACTTTATGTAACTTGCTGACAAAACCCATGACCCTTCAGGCCTTTTACGCCCTTAATGCATGAGTCATAAAGGCAAGCATGAACTCCGCATGCTTCCCAGTTGGGCACTGTAAACGCTTCTGCGCTTCACCTTGCACAGGATGTAAGGGGGTGCCTAATAAACTAGCCCCCTCGTGGGCAATCTGTAATCACTACCACTGTCTCGTGGCCCAGAGTAGTAGTTGGAAATATCACTAGACAGGGAAATTCACACTTAACACAAGTGTTATCTCAAGGTCATATTCACAACACTTCCCTGGACAGAATTCATAATTTATTTTCTCATATTACATCTGTGTGTATACCTGCTACTAGATAAACAGAAAATGCCAAGAAGTGTTTACATCAAGCGCTGCCACTTAAGAGTTCCAAGAACTAAATTAAAACAATTAGTGTGTGTGTGTGCATGGTGTGAGTGTGCATGGTGTGTGTGTGTGCATTGTGTGTGTGTGTGTGTGTGTATATGGTGTGTGTTTGTTTGTTTGTATGGTGTGTGCATGGTGTGTGTGTGTGTGTGTGTGTATGTGTGTATGGTGTGTGTATGTGTATGGTGTGTGTATGTATAGTGTGTGTGTGTGTGTGTGTATGGTTTGTGCATGTACGGTGTGTGTATGGGTGTGTGTGATTGTGCATGGTGAGTGTGTGACTGTGTATGGGGTGTGTGTGTGTGTGTTTCCAATGCCATGAGGATAACATACAATTCTTAAAGCACTGGTCACATGGGCGCATTTTTTTTTTTAGCAATTTCTTGCCGGAAAGTTATTTCGAGCAATTTTCGAGAAATTCGAGCAAGTTTTTGAAGCATTTTATTGACAATCGTGATAGTCAATTTCTTGACTATTTCGAGCAAGATTATCGGTTCAAAACCCGGTTAATACCATATTTAATGACACGAAGCTTATTTATCGAGTATTTACCTTGGCTATATATAACATAGATCAATAACATTTTGTATAAAATGCACAAACAGTTTTTTACGACACACTGAGTTTATTATTTGGGTGGTGTTTTGGCGTGTTTGTTTACAAAACACAAGCCCATACAGCCGGTCATTCTCCACACACTAACAACCCTCCCTACTGTAACTACGATAGTTGAACCAGTCTATATTAAACACTCGTTCCTCCTCCTCGCCAGCCACTTACGAGTCCCCAATAGTTTTTCTTCGCTTCTCTCATTTCTTTTTAATAATAACAATAATACCAAGGATAGCTGCTGCGTCGTCTGCATTGTTGTTGTGATGTTCCGTCTCCCTTCTACTCGCACAGCGGCGTTAACTTTTTTTTCTTGCTGTAGTAACTGAACCAAGAGCCACTCGTGTGACCACATTTGGAAGAAATTACTCATAATTTCTTGCTCCAAATTAATTGCTCATCAAAGGGATCGTGTGACCGTAACTTAAGTCACCCTTTAAGAAAAACTGTAAATACTGATTCACAAAACTTAAGGATAATTTCTGACTTGGAACCATCGGTGTAATGCAGAAAACAGTTATTGTATTCTAAAACCTACCCAAGAAATCTTTTACCCACCTACGATATAATTCTTTTCTATTCCATCAATAGATGTTATTTTACTTTTTTATATGTATTTTTATTTTAGTAATTTATAAACTATTTTCTTTATATACTTCATTACCTTTTAGTGTAATGAAGAGAATGAATTACAGAAGGTTTTTATAATTATATTGCGAACAATATTTTTCCTCGCAATAAATAAACAATGACGATGATCTTGTTTACAATATGGAGCTGGATGTCTTACTCCATGTTCGTTTATTACATTTTCTGCCATACCCGACTGTTCTTTTCTTTCTTGTGGTGAAGGTTTTTGACAATTGATATATATATAAAGTTGAGTTAAGAATAATGACTCTGATATTATAGCCATTAGGTCCTGAATAATAAGTGGTGTCTAAGTGAACAAATGTATGATGTCTTCAATTACCAGCGTAGTGTGGGGTAACAGTGGGGTAGAAGCGAAGGGTAGGAGTGAAGGGTGGGAGTAAGGCGTGGGAGTAAGGGGTGGGAGTAAGGGGTGGGAGTAAGGGATGGGAGTAAGGGTGGGAGCATGTGGGGACATGGGTGATATGGTGATAAGGGTGATAAAAAGAGTATGTGAGTAAGGGTGGAGCATGCGTGAGTACATGGGAGTATGGGTGGGAGGGATAAGGGGTGAGCATACGTGAGTATGTGGGAGCAGGTGAGGACAGGAGTATAAGGGAGTAAGGGTATAAGGGTGATAAGGTGGGAGTATAAGAGAGTAAGGGTAGGATAAGGTGATAAGGGGTGGGAGTAAGGAGCAGGGTGGAGTAAGGCATGGAGTAAGACGGGAGGCGGTGGGAGTTAGGGGGAGCAAGGGGCAGGAGGCGGGGAGTAAGGGTGGAGTAAGGTGGGAGTACAGGAGGCGGGTGATTTAAGGCGGGAGCAAGGGTGGAGTAAGGGGTGGAGTATAAAAAGGAGTAAGGGCAGGGAGTAAGGGGTGGAGTAAGGGTGGAGTAAGGGAGTAAGGCGTGAAGTAAGGTGGGATTAAGGGGTGGGACTAAGGGGTGGGAGTAAGATGAGGATAACGGGTGGGAGCAGGTAGTAAGGTATATAAGGGTAGGAGTATGGGTGGGACAAGGCACGAGCAAGGGGTGGAAGCAAGGGGTGGGAGTAAGGGTTATGAGTAAGTGGTAGGAGTAAGTGGTAGGAGTAAGGGGTAGAAGTAAGGGGTAGAAGTAAGGGGTAGGAGTAAGGGGTAGAAGTAAGGGGTAGAAGGAAGGGGTGGGAGCAAGGGGTGGGAATAAGGGGTGGGAATAAGGGGTGGGATTAAGGGGTGGGAGTAAGGGGTAGGAGTAAGGGGTAGGAGTGACGAGTAAGAATGTGGGACAAGAGGGAGGGGTAGCAGTGGGGGGTAGGGTTAGGTTACAAACTTCTATTTACTTCAACATCTGTATCCTGCTGGTGATGTTCTCTCTTTAAACAATTTATAAAATAAATAAATAAATGGTCAGGTGTAAATGGTAAGAGTATTTAACAGAGTAATACTGAGGTATTACAAGAAAGAACTAAAAACTGTCCACTGTGTGTATCAACATTTTATAAAAGTATTTGTGAAGCTGTAAAATACTTAGATATAAACTTTTAATTCAACTCTGTAATAAAAATAATTGCAATAATGAATCTAAACAAGAAATGAACTGGGTGAAAAAAATCTACAAAATACTAAAAATATAAAAAAGAAGAATTACAGTAAAACCTGAATCATTGTAATAAACATTATTAAACTTTTCGTTGTTATGACCCAAAACAAACAAGGAAGACTCGTCTAGATTTTCGCTCTGTGAATTAACTCCTTGGATCGCTTTTGGGCAAGAGGGGAGTTACTCCGACTTATTCCGTGAAAATATTCCCAACTGTCCATAGAATCCGTTACAGTTTCCTTTATAGTAAGTGACTCACAAATGATTAATATTCCCATTCACCAATACTTTATTATATCAGAGAACAGTGCAGAGATAAGCTGGCCAATGAGCGATGGTCAAAGATAATACAGATTTAATACTGGATTGATAAGTACAGCTATAGTGATTTGTTTCATGTTACAGTAATAATAAACTTTATCAAATGTTATAACTACCAAGGTGTTATTTTTGTGATCGATACCCTGCTGCCAGGATTATAACATCGTTTAAAAGTTCAGTAAAAATATCATGCAGATTAAAACCTAACCTAGTGTATCGTAACCTAACTTAGCCTTTCCTAAGCTAACTTAGACTATCCTAAACTAGCCTAACCTATCCTAATCACACCAAACCTAACCTATCCTAAATTTATATATCATCAACAGATTTATAGATATGTTGGAGAAATAATTATCAAAAGTTTGTTGTCTCTGCAAATGTATTTTTTAAAAAAGAAAATGAAATGAAAACTTTCTAGAGAACTCAATTGTGTCATGAGCGTTGCGGCTTGGTTAGGTTAGGTAACATTAGGTTAGGTTAGATAAGGTAAGGTAAGATTAGGTAAGGTGAGGTAGTGTTAGGGTTAAATACATTTTACTAATTTTGCATCAAAATAATCACGACTGAAGGTATCGGATAAAAAAACCTCTGAATATAATTCTTTTTCTGAGAAAAAAATTTCTTTACCACTTATTTTTTGCCCCACTTTTTTTATTAGGTTTGATGAACTTAGATTAGGTTAGGAATTATTTAACTCTGAGTCATGGGCACTTATTGGATACTTGGCAGAATAACTTGTTATAACTTGGTCCTAACAAAGGCGGAGTCTAAGCAAAAATGTTCACTTGACCTCATATTTGGATTTCATTACTGAAGGATTTTTACAGCTATACCACATTAATAAGGTCTATCTGCAAGTTTATTCAGTCATAAAAAAAAAATATACCCTAAATGTGGACAATAAAAATCTTCTATTTTGGTACAAATTACTTGAAAAGTTGTAAGAAGACAAAAGCTGCATCTCTTCCATTCAGCGAGAAATAGAACACCCAAGCCTCTTCTTGTCGTAAAAAAAAAAACTAATATTGTATTTTAGTATGTTGATGTACAAAACATTTTCTTCATTATTCTATGATAAAACAAGTCTAACAAGCATTATTAAAACATATATTATTAATTTTTTTCATGCAATCGGGAAATACCGACTACTATATCCAGGTTGATCGTGTTGAGGTCCTGTAAGTTACAGGCTAGATTACGAGCTCACTTACGGAGTTCGATGCCAAATATTTGTTTTGAGGATCCCGATCGGAGACTGTAAGTCCAGTTACTTGGTAAACAAGTAGATACAGTGAAATAAACTGCTGTACCTAAATATTATGTAACTCAAAATAAATTCCCAAAACAGCACGTTTACAGATGAAAATAATAAAAGCATAAATAATACAAACAAAATCAATTAATATGTTTTTTATTACAGTATTTTTAAATATCAGAAGCTTAGGTTCAGCGCTTCTTTTGTGTCTTTTTCCCGGTGAAGATGTAGTCTCCCCATGGCAGGTACTGGTCCTTTTGTACAGTCCAGAAAGTGGTAGTTTCCTTCTTCTTCTTGTTGTTTTGGGTCTTTTTGTTTTGGGTCTTAGTGTGTTTTGTGGTCTGCAGTTTGTTAGATCGGGGGCCCTTCTCCTTCACCTGGCAAGGCTTCACCTCCACCTTAGTCACCTTCGATACAGTGCGTCGGAACACCATTGTGATGTACTGACACTAACAGCTCTCTCACTGAGGTCAAATCAAAATTTGACCATACAGAAAGAATTACGGTTTAATAAGGATGGAATTTAAAGAAATTGACAACAAAATAAAGCTCTGTTTATCACTATAGTAAAGAGGGATGGTGTTTGTAAAGATGATGGATGGTGTTATAATATGTAGTGATGATGGATGGTGTTATATGTAGTGTTGAAGGATGGCGTTATATTGTAGTAATGATGGATGGTGTTATATGTAGTGATGATAAGAGGGTAATATATGTAGTGATGATGGATGGTGTTATATATATATATTGATGATGCATGATGTTATATGTGGTGATGATGGTTGGTGTTATATGTAGTGATGCTGGATGGTGTTATATGTAGTGATGATGGATAGAGTTATATGTAGATGATGGATGATGTTATATGTAGTGATGATGGGTGGTGTTATATGTAGTGATGTTGGATGGTGGTATATGTAGTGATGATGGATGATATTATATGTAGTGATGATAGGATGGTTCTATATGTAGTGATGATGGATGGTGTTATATGTAGTGATGATGGATGATGTTATATGTAGTGATGATAGGTTGGTTTTATATGTAGTGATGATGGATGGTGTTATATGTAGTGATGATGGATGGAGTTATATGTAGTGATGATGGATGATGTTATATGTGGTGATGATGGTTGGTGTTATATGTAGTGATGTCGGATGGTGTTATATGTCGTGATGGATGGTTCTATATGTAGTGATGGTGGATGGTGTTATATGTAGTGATGATGGATCGTGTTATATGTAGTGATGATGGATAGTGTTATATGTAGTGATGATGATGGATGGTGTTATAAGTAGTGATGATGGATGTTATATGTAGTGATGAAGGATGGTGTTAGTGAAGATTGTGAAGTGAGATGTAGTGAAGATTGTGAAGTGAGTGTAAGTGAAGATTGTGAAGTGAGATGTAGTGAAGATTGTGAAGTGAGATGTAGTGAAGATTGTGAAGTGAGATGTAGTGAAGATTGTGCAGTGAGATGTAGTGAGAGATGTAGTGAAGATTGTGAAGTGGGATGTAGTGAAGATTGTGAAGTGAGATGTAGTGAAGATTGTGAAGTGAGATGTAGTGAAGATTGTGAAGTGAGATGTAGTGAAGATTGTGAAGCGAGATGTAGTGAAGATTGTGAAGTGAGATGTGGTAAAGATTGTGAAGTGAGATGTGGTGAAGATTGTGAAGTGAGATGTGGTGAAGATTTTGAAGTGAGATGTGGTGAAGATTGTGAAGTGAGATATGGTGAAGATTCTGAAGTGAGATGTAGTGAAGATGTGAAGTGAGATGTAGTGAAGATTGTGAAGTGAGATGTAGTGAAGGTTGTGAAGTGAGATGTAGTGAAGATTGTGTAGTGAGATGTAGTGAAGATTGTGAAGTGAGATGTAGTGAAGATTGTGAAGTGAGATATAATGAAGATTGTGAAGTAAGATGTAGGGAAGATTGTGTTGTGAAGATTGTGAAGTGAGATGGAGTGAAGATTGTGAAGTGAGATGTAGTGAAGATTGTGAAGTGAGATGTAGTGAAGATTGTAGAAGTGAGATGTGGTGAAGATTGTGAAGTGAGATGTAGTGAAGATTGTGAAGTGAGATATAGTGAAGATTGTGAAGTGAGATGTAGTGAAGATTGTGAAGTGAGATGTAGTGAAGATTGTGAAGTGAGATATAGTGAAGATTGTGAAGTGAGATGTAGTGAAGATTGTGAAGTGAGATGTAGTGAAGATTTTGAAGTGAGATGTAGTAAAGATTGTGAAGTGAGATGTGGTGAAGATTGTGAAGTGAGATGTAGTGAAGATTGTGAAGTGAGATGTAGTGAAGATTGTGAAGTGAGATGTAATGAAGATTGTGAAGTGAGATGTAGTGAAGATTGTGAAGTGAGATGTGAGAGTGAAGATTGTGAAGTGAGATGTAGTGAAGATTGTGAAGTGAGATGTAGTGAAGATTGTGAAGTGAGATGTAGTGAAGATTGTGAAGTGAGATGTAGTGAAGATTGTGAAGTGAGATGTAGTGAAGATTGTGAAGTGAGATGTAGTGAAGATTGTGAAGTGAGATGTAGTGAAGATTGTGAAGTGAGATGTAGTGAAGATTGTGAAGTGAGATGTAGTGAAGATTGTGAAGTGAGATGTGGTAAAGATTGTGAAGTGAGATGTGGTGAAGATTGTGAAGTGAGATTTGGTGAAGATTGTGAAGTGAGATGTGGTGAAGATTGTGAAGTGAGATATGGTGAAGATTGTGAAGTGAGATGTAGTGAAGATGTGAAGTGAGATGTAGTGAAGATTGTGAAGTGAGATGTAGTGAAGGTTGTGAAGTGAGATGTAGTGAAGATTGTGTAGTGAGATGTAGTGAAGATTGTGAAGTGAGATGTAGTGAAAGATTGTGAAGTGAGATGTAGTGAAGATTGTGAAGTGAGATGTAGTGAAGATTGTGAAGTGAGATGTAGTGAAGATTGTGAAGTGAGATGTAGTGAAGATTGTGAAGTGAGATGTAGTGAAGATGTGAAGTGAGATGTAGTGAAGATTGTGAAGTGAGATGTAGTGAAGATTGTGAAGTGAAATGTAGTGAAGATTGTGAGGTGAGATGTAGTAAAGATTGTGAGGTGAGATGTAGTGAAGATTGTGAAGTGAGATGTAGTGAAGATTGTGAAGTGAGATGCAGTGAAGATTGTGAAGCGAGATGTAGTGAAGATTGTGAAATAAGATTATAAAGTAAACTGTAGTAATTGAGGTTAAACGAACGCGGGTTATTCTGTAGTGTATCCGTGTCTTGTTAACGTGGAACCAACATGGCGGTGGTTCTCAATATAGATACGTTATTTTGCCGGGAATTTCTGTCAAAACAAAATATGAATCAACCATATTTAGCCTAAATTAACCTAACGGCTTTATTATATATTCTAAGTTTTTTAAGTTGGATAGATCAGATCAGGTTAGGTTAAGTCAGGTTGGGTTAGGTTAGGTTAGTTTTGTTAATTTTGCCACTTAGAGGCTAGTTTATTGTGCCCCCATACTCATCCTGTCAGCTGTAGCACAGAGAGATTACAAAGTGGTGTTAGATGAGGTAGGTGGTTAAGTTAAGTTTCAATAGGTTAGGTTAGATTATGTCAGGTTGGGTTAAGTTAGGTTAGGTAGGTAATAAGTAGATAGGTTATGTTAGGTAGGTGGGAAAGTTAGGTTTGATTAGGTTAGCTTATGTCAGACGGGGAGGTTAGGTTAGATTATGTCAGGTTAGGTTAGATTATGTCAGGTTAGGTCAGATTACGTCAGGTTAGGTTAGATTATGTCAGGTTAGGTTAGATTATGTCAGGTTAGGTTAGATTATGTCAGGTTAGGTTAGATTACGTCAGGTTAGGTTAGATTATGTCAGGTTAGGTCAGATTACGTCAGGTTAGGTTAGATTATGTCAGGTTAGGTCAGATTACGTCAGGTTAGGTTAGATTATGTCAGGTTAGGTTAGATTATGTCAGGTTAGGTTAGATTATGTCAGGTTAGGTTAGATTATGTCAGGTTAGGTTAGATTATGTCAGGTTAGGTCAGATTACGTCAGGTTAGGTTAGATTATGTCAGGTTAGGTAAGTAGGTAGAGGTGGGTAAAAAAGGTTAGGTTAGGTCGGCAGGTTTTAGTGTAGGAGCTTAAGTAATCCCGTAAAAATTTCATGTTAATTTTTGACACCATACATTATAATAATCCTTATAAACTATGTTAAGGAACTGTGGTGTCATTTTTTCTGAACGGTTTATTATAAGTTTTATGCCTTTAAAGAAGTTTTATCAAAGAGCGGCGTAATGAACCACAGATGTATTACCATTAAGTCCTAATTAACTTAAAACATGACTAATAACCTATGAACATGTAGTATTATATGATTACAATTTAACATAATATATCATGAATGCTGTTATAATATCATAAGTGTGTTACAAACATGGCTGCTCATATATGCCATCCTGTCTCTGGCAAAGAAGAGATTGCAGTAAGTAAAATTATTTGCTAAAGACAAATACTGGAAATTAAACATATACATATTACCATTATCTGAAAAGCTTAGAACCACCGTTTTATATTTATTAAAAGTTTGTAGTGTTATACATCATGTGTAAACAAGTCACAAGTTATTATTTACGACATTGCTTCAGTCCTCGTCATCAGAGTCTTCTGTGTACAACAGATTCCTTCACCTTGTTTAGGCATTTCTCATCATCTGCTTGACAGTTACACATCTCGGTGCATGTCATGCTATTCTTTCTGATTCTTTCTGTATGAACATGACAATGATCCACATTTCCTGACGCCACATCCACATTTAACAAGTTCTGTGATTGCTTCTGGAGCTGGTGGTTGGTCTGATATTACTAGTATGAAACAGTCATTGTCAATCTTCCAGCCATGCTCTAATTGTGAAAGCATTTCACTGTCTGCATCACAAGACCACAGAAGAGCTTGATACCTTCCTCTCAATATATGATACTTTAGAGTTGCTGCAGTCGCTGGTAGTTCTCCAGCTTCTGCCTGCGTTTTCTTGAAGAGATGCCATCTAAGTTATGACAGTTTAGTGAAAGTCATTCGTGGACAGTAGAGCTTAAATACAAATTCCTTTAGACCAATAAACATGTCTGCTGGAGGGCATTTGGTCTACTCAGCATCTTGAATGCATCTAGGACTTTTGTGTTAGATTTCATCAAAGTGCTCCAACATGCTTTCTTTCCTTTGCCAACAAATTTTCCAATGCAGTCAGATCCTGTGAAGGCATGGAAACCTGTAAGGCTCTCTGCCCAATGTGTCGTCGCTCACCAGTTCCTGTTTTCATACTTGTATTTTCTCCAAGTTGAGGCTGCTTTAATATGCCAAACACATCAGTGTCTGGTGACTTGATATGTACAGTGCTGCCCTTCTGTGATGCATATACTGTATGTCCTGCTTAAGTTCTATAACTTGTGATAGCAATTTGATGGTTGAAGTCTTATTTGCTGCTTTCCACGACAGAAGATTAACCTTGGACATCTTTTCCCAGATGCTCAATGGACCAACAATACGTTTCTTGACAAATTTTTCATAATTTTGTCTTCCAACTTCATATGCACATAGATTGTCATATTTGGCATTTTCTGGCATTACAGCTCCAGTTACCAAGTTTAAAAGAGCATCATTTTCCTGGGATTACAGTCACCAATAACATTGTGTAGCTTCTGTACATCAGCATATTGACGGCTGACAATAGCTGTAGAGAGCTCATGATGTTCTGTTCTTTTGTAATCTTTATGAGTTTGATATTTTATGTAATGAACTTAATTTGAAAACCCAAATGGTAGTATATGATCTTTTATCACCTTAGACACTCTGTGCGTCATGCCTCTCAAGTGATTTTTTTCCTCTCTTACTTCTCTGGACAAATACGACCTTTATCCCATCAGAAAAAATATCACCATATATTTTCTTAATCTACAGGTGCCAAGGTTTAAAATGACGGATGGTGTTAAAAATTAACCTGAAATTTTTACGTGACCACATATTGTCTTGTTGAGTTTCTGAGAGAACTTCACGGCTAAATAGCGCCTCTGTATTGATAGCCGGTACATGTCGTAATATCCACCGCTCATAGTTAAATCTTTATGTCCGTTTATTTTGTCCTAATTTAAGTATCAAAGAGTGTTTTCATTTTTAAGTATCTTAAGTATCTTTTTTCCTCACTCTTAAGTATCTAAGTATGATTTTTTTTCATTTATAAGTAACTAACCATATTTTTGTTTTCATTATAAAATGTGATTGATATAGACAACAGAAGTAAATATCAGCTGGAGGTCGTAAACGAAGCTGATGTGAAGTATTTTGACTCACTGTTCCCACGAACTAATTGCTTCTCTGGTTTATACCGAAGAAATAAAACCGTCAACGAACCATCCGATTCAAATGTGTCTTAGGCGATACAGGGTGTTTAGGCGTCATTCTGATACCAAGAATGACTTTGTGTACTGTGGTGAAGCTGGGGGTAGGATAGGGTTGGGTTGGGTTGGGATGGGTTAGGATTACGCATGTGTGGGTATATTCTGTCGCATTTTATAGGTATCTTGCGTCTTTCTCTTTATTCCTTCTTTATCATGAGTATCTGTGCCTATTAATACACCACCTCGCAGGATAGTGGAAGAGGAATGGATAGTAACGAGATAATATTCTTCTTACATATACCTTAGCTTGATTACAGGTAACACCAGGTAGAAGTTACGTGACTCTTAAGAGTTTTCCTCGACTTGGCTGATTCAACTGTAAGACTTGCTGTATTTATCCTTATTAAAATCCTCCACCTGTAAGACCCTCCACTTGTAAGACTCTCCACCTGTTAGACCCTCCACTTGTAAGACTCTCCACTAGGGTGACAATAGTGCATAGGGGTGAATTTCTAAAATTGATTAAATGGAATGGCCATTTGTCCAATACTGCGTACCCATGAAAAAAGAACACAGGCGAAATCCTGGGTCATTTGGACAATATTTAGAGGTAGCTCAAGTCAATTGAAGTTTTATCCTTTTGGCAAAAAATACGAATATTCATAATATGCCGGTTTATTTTAAAATTTACATATTGAGCAAGTTTATGTGTACACTGTACATATAAATGATTAATTCCTTTTTAAAATGAAACTGCAGTGAACACGCTTACATCAATGGGTGGGAGAGGTGTGGACAACCCATTCATTGTTTTCGCTTTTTGCTTGTAAGGTCCTGTTTTGATGTCCCTGGTTGTGACCGCCTCTGCTCTTCAACAACCTGCAGCAGATGTTGACGCTGGTCTTCACTCTTCGTGATCTTGCTGTTGAATGCCTGTATCAAGGCAATCCCTCTCTCTGCAGTGTCGTTGATGACTCTGAGACCACCCACAACTGCGACGCCAGTTTTGAAGTCTTCATCATCAGACCATGTGTCAGGTTCCTTGGACAAAAAAGAAGTCTTCATTTTGAGACTTTCAAATAGAAAGTTTGATCCTCTAGAAGCAAAGTCTGAGAGCTGCTTTGTGGGAAGGGAAGATGTGGCAGGAAGAGCAGCACGTTTTGGTGAATCCTCGGTCGCCTTCCTCTCAACGATTGCCCGAACTATGTTTGTCTTCATTGTTGCATTAACTTGTGGATCGAAGAGTGCAAGACCCACCAAGCCTTCACTGAGGTACCACAGGTGACGACCGAAGACTGTGAGACATGTTCTTGATATTTTGACGTCGTGGTACTCTGACAGGTCTTGGAGGAGCCGCAAATCATTAGCAGGAGCGGAGGATGGAACGGAGGCCGTGAACCATGCACTGACATACACCTCTAGCACAAAGAATGTGAATCGTTTCAAGCCTAATGTCTCACGAGCAGTTAGTTTAAACTGATTAGCAAAAATCAGGATCTTCATGACATAAATGAGCTTAGCCATCCACCGTGCTCGGTGAAGTGCTCCGGGCCGTCGGAGATTAAACTTGGGTAGAGCTCCATCGAGACACCTGATTGCTAGCTCCAGTACCTCACGGTAATCATCACGTGGCTGCTGCTTCTTGCCCAGATGATGTTTCCAGCAACAGATGAGGTCATCTCGTTTCTCGTACAAACTTGGAGGGAGGTCTGAGAGAGGGCTGTAGTCATCTTGACTGATGTCCTTCCACTTATGCTTGAAGCGAGAGAAGAGAGTATTATCTGGTCCAGAGGAAGGCCCCATGCATTCCACATACGCTTTCTCGGCAACAAGCTCAAGGATGTGGTGACGACACGCGAGATGCAGAAGACGGCGGCCGAGTTTCTGCTCCAGAATGACACATGCCCCCGACAAGTGCCCAGTGTTTGAAGCTGTTGTGTCAAAACTGAGTGCTGAAACATTCTCTGATATTTTCCACTCTTCCAGCGCTGCACTGACTGCTGTAGCAATGGCCTGTCCAGTCCCTGACAATAGTTTCGGGACACCAAGCAGCTTTTCAGTATTGATTCCGGAGACAAGAATGGCGATTCGGTCAACACTCGCTCCTTGTTCATCAGGAATAATTTTTCCATCCCAGTGCACAGTGAGCACTTCACTAGGTTGAAAATTTTCTTTAATTTCGTTGGCAATCCCAGAACGGTGGGTCGCTCGCGAAGTACGCACTGTCTCATAGTTTAAAACTAGTTCCATTGGGTCATGACCTAGACTAGCAGCCGTGGCACTGACGATCCGGAGAGCAGAGCGGTGACTGATCCCAGTGCGGTCCAATGTACTTGACAATTCAGGGGTGATAACTTTGAGAGTAGCACGTTTACGATTGGAAGAAGATACCACTGGTGATATCGCTAGGGAACTTGTAGATGATGACGAGCTTGATTGTGATTCTGTTTCAGACGAAGAACCCAACTCATCATATTCAAGAGCAGAACTGGCTTGATTCTGTTGTAGAGATTGCTTACTCTTGCTTTCTTCCCGACGCTTGATGGAACAAGCAATCTTTTTGTCTACTCCTGCCATTACAGCTCTTCTCCCTTTTTCTCGTTGCGCTGCCAGGAATGCTCGGTCTTCTTTGATGGTCAAGAGCTGCATTGCCTTGGGGTGGGCAACATCGAAGAGGTCCTCTAACTCATCACAAAAAGTTTCCTCTTTCTTACGTTGTGTGTCTGTAGTGCGAGTGCAGTTTTTCTTAAGTCCCTTCCACATTAAAAAAAGATCCACTACCTTTCGTCCAATACTCTTCTCAGTTATGGTAGGAATCCGTGCTTTATTCCAGAAACTAATAACCGATGCTGCAACTTCACTCGCAGAATCATTCACTGTTTTCTTATGTTCATTGTGACCGTGGAAAAACAGACGTAGAACATCTCCTCTTGAAGGAAGTTGTGCACCCGTGATTTCGGTTATGTGTTGACCAATGAGCCAAACTTCAGTTTTTGAACGTGTACTCTCCATTGAACCTGAAACAAACAAAAACATTTATGTAACTTATGTTGTTACTGTTATGCAAACAACAGCACCCATAAAGCATACGGCATGCAAGATCACTTGTATAAAGTTTTTAAAGTGTTATATACCTAAATTGATGCATTGATTTTAGACAAAGACAATGGTACTAACCGTAATACTGCAACAAGAGCGACGCACACACACCCACCGTCACGTCTCACACACAACTGATGCTACTGTACCAGTCAGACACTGGCACACAACCTCTTCCCCCTACCCCGACTGACACCCGCCTCTCCCTCCCCTCTGCATTGCCAATAGCTGCACCAGCCAAAATACTCATTACTCATTTTTAGAAAAAATGTTAGGAACAACTTTAGTTTGAATTTGCATTCTACATATACCTGCAAAGTTTCATAGTAATCGGTTCATAAATAAAGAAATTAGAAAAAATCAATAATAATTTCAGTAGTGTTAACTTCAAATGGCTTGAGCCACCTCTAAATATTGTCCAAATGACCCAGGATTTCGCCTGTGTTCTTTTTTCATGGGTACGCAGTATTGGACAAATGGCCATCTAAAAATACAAACTTTCACTTTTTATTGTCACCCTACTCTCCACTTGTAAAACCCTTTATGGATTTGAAATACCTTCTCGTCTTGGCTCCACTAGTACTGTACACACCCTCTCTAGCCTTAGTTTACAGTAATGTTGAAGTATATAATGAAGACTCACAGCTCATGGGTTAGAAAAACAAAAGATGCTTGTTTTATTTATTTATTTATTTATTTATTTATAGCTTATTTTAGAATCCCCGAAAGTTAGAACAAAATGGCTGACGGGACTCACAAGCGGGCGATGTTTACAGTATGGACCAAGAATAAAAAATAAATGAAAAATAAAATAAATAAATCGTAAATTGGTGCATTGTTTCTCCAGGGGTAATTATAGAAGTACAAATGTTCTCCAGCAGTGGGTAACGATCATAGCCACGTATAGAGCTTCTAACGCAGGTAGATTGATATAGATGCATTACCTGGAGTTAGTGGGTTACAGGGGCCTCCTACACGATAATATTAAAGGTGTTTTTTCCTTCTGTTTGTGGCACTTGAGGTGTTTAGGTTAGGTTTAATTAAAATGGTTTAGTTATAATAGTTATATTACGATAAGTTAAGTTGAATTTAGAACTTTTGATTTGCATATATCGTGTTTTAGAAGGATTTGTTAGCTAATAAGTTTAATTTGGATAAGTTTAGTTTAATTTAGATCATTTGATTTTACAAGGTCGTATTATAATGACTGGGAACCATATAGAAAACTGTTAGAGAAGTAAATATTTCTACGGCAGTGAATGAGTAAGTCAATAAGTGGTGTATAGAGCTGCTGACGCAACTTAAACGGTATATACTGTACATTATATGTTATCAGAGCTTTCCTGTTGTACGTAACCGCCTCCGTCAAAGTGTCTTACTGGCTCATGTGAAGATTAGCCTCTAGTTTATTTAACCTCAAGATTAACTACACTGGCACTGCCTGACCTGACCTGACCTGACCTACCCTACCCTACCCTACCCTACCCTACCCTACCCTACCCTACCCTAACCTAACCTAACCTAACTTAACTTCCCAAGTAGCGTTAGGTTAATCATTAGTTGAAATAAGCTGGGAGGGTTAATCTTCAGGTAATCTATCTTAATTAACAATTTTGGTCAGGTGAGGCCTTCCTTACCTTACTCGAGAGCAGGAGGAGGAGGACTTGCTAACGTCTACAGATCATCGTCAACCAAGGCAGATATTGAATACCTTTTGTTTACCTTCGTGGCTTAAGAACACATCTTAACACCATAAGACTATTCGCCTCAATACAATAATACAGTAATTGATTATTGTATTCTAACAAAATTTACGGTGTATCTTTTGAACCAGATTTATTGTTTGACCTTAGTGAATGAGAAATTGGTTGAGGTGTATTGTGGTAAACATCCTTAAGAGCAGCTCTGTGTGTTCTTACGACCTCAAAGTAACACAAAAGGTAGCCAATATCTACCCTTGATCAGTCACTTTATGTAGATGTCAATTGTGTCATTTTTCTAGACTTAGTGCCCCCTGGAGCAGAAAGTAAATGCAATGTTGATTTATTTTGGTCACAACACACGCTAGTAGATTATTTTTCCTATTTAACTAAATAATTAACACTATGAAGCTAACTAATTATATAACTCAAAGATGGTAACCAATATGGCGTCGATATTGTTCACATACTCTTTGATAAATATTTTAGGGAAGAATTTAATTTATAAACTTTTGAGAATCTGGATACAGGAGTTTTGTCTTTGTGTGTGTGTGTGGTGATGATGACGGATACTTTCCTCTGCAGTGAAAAAAATATCTTGACATTGCAAAGTTTAACTGTAAGCCGAAGGAACGTTTGTAATGGGACTTATTATGTGAAATTGTAACTTGAAATTCTTTGTGAAAAAATATTTCCCTATAAAGTTTGACAGTAAATGAAGTATTACATCAAGGTGTAACTTGTAGTTCCTTGTGGAGTAATTACCTATGTGGACGATACAGCTACTCCAGGGTGTAAGACCTAGAGTAGAAAGTCTTTAGACCTTACCTGAGGTTGAAAGACTCTTATAGTGGAACGTCTTAGGTATTGAAACTTTAATTACAGTAAATAAAAATATAATCTACTCAAACATTCCTTCACCATGACAACTAATGATACAGGTGGTGTAATAAAGCTCTTAAAATTCCTCCGCTTGGATATAATAATGACCACACATGAACTTATAATGTGCAAGATCTTGATAACACATTAGCTGCAACATTACACATAGTCCAGTGTATGTGTAGTGAGGGACATCTACCTAAATGAGTTACAGAATGTGGAGTTGAGGCAAAAAAAAGTTGGGACATGTTTGAGATCATCAGTTGAGCCAAACGTTTATACTCAATATTGTTTTAATGGTATTTTAGAGCGACCGAAAAATGTAAACAAAATGGCCGGCTAGGTGACACATACCTTACAAGAAATAAACATGAGAACGAACACACACACACACACACACACACACACACACACACCAGATTTACCCACATTATCACCAGACTATCGGCATACCTGGTCGGTGGACACCTGCCTCCTCCTCCTCCTCCTCACCTTGTTAATATGCTAATATGCTAATATGCTCTGGTATGTTCCAGTCTATTTAAGATATGCTCCCATCTATCTTAAAGAGCTTATGCTAGGTTGGTCTGATATGCTCCTCAAAGACTATGCTGATATACTTGTCATCTGATATGCCATTATGTTCATATCACTCTAAAGGATATACTAATATGTTCTGATATGTTGGTATGGTTCTGTCTCTCAGAGGGTGTGCTGATGTACTATAAGAGCATATGGGGTATGCTGATATACTTGGTTATGTAGCTAGGCTCATATCTCTCTTACAGGGTATGCTAATATACCCTGATATGCTTGCATCTATCTCTGAGCGTATACTGGCTGACTGTAATGACATAAGAGATATGCTGGTATGCTTCTAAGGGAATATGTTAACATACTCTAATAATAATTTGAAATGAGGTTAGCTATACCTTAGATTCAGGGGATATACTGATATGATATGAATTAACCTAGAAGTATACTGATATGTTCTCAAGGCATTCAGGGGATCTGTTAGTATGCTTCGACATACTTTCGGAACAAGGTAAACTGGACCTTCAAAAGATAGGGTGATATGCTGACATATTCTGATGGATCTATGAGAGAGTGGAAGACTATGAGAGCTAGTTAATATACTCAGGTATGTTGATATCCCTTCATGGCACTTGGGATATATGGTAATATACTCCGATGTGTCTCTTTGGATATACTGATATGCCACTAATGGGTCCCCAGAAAGCAGGAGACAAGTTGATCTGCTTCGAGGACACTAATCTGTATAATGATTTTTTCCCTGACTGTTAAGAAGTATACTGGTATATTTCAAATGTTGCTTAGTATTATAGTATACTTTGGGCTGTTCTGAACATATTTCACAGCTGATTTTCAGAAATATATGCTGCTGTCACTGGTTTGTTTATTCCGGAGACATTGATTATACTTTGAGCATGTTGATATGCTTTGTTACCAGTCAAGGAATATGCTGATATGTTCTGACACTTCTCAGTGATTACCCTGATATAATTTATTGAGACAGTGTCCGTTGAAGAGCGCCGATATGAGCACGCTTTATGTAACTGTGATATATTGAATCATATACATCCATTCCTCACGCTTAATATATATGATATTCTAAACAATGCTGATATTATTTATGTTATACCCTGATTATATACTAAAATACTACAGTGTCATTTATAGTGTATGATATTAAACATTCGGGGGTATACTTTGAGGTTATTTAGAGAATATGATGCAAACGGTGATATACTCTGATGCCATATTTGGTATACACAGATATATTGATATAATTTATATAATATACCGATAGATATAACTAAATATCTGTGAAGTAAATCCTGTACTTTTTGATATACCATTCAGGGTGAAGGTATGCTAATATACCACGATAGCACCCGTCTCTCAGCGCTAATATACCCTGATGGCACACTTAACATCCTG
>NW_024757604.1:0-13230 GCF_018991925.1 Homarus americanus | reverse complement strand
GACTGCTTTTATTGTCCTGGTGGCCCAGAGTTAGCGTCCCCCGGTCACAATTATAAGATTGTGGGTTCAAATCCTGGTGGGGTGAGGTGTTGATTATATGTAGAAGTCCGCGTGCTATATTGGGTTAATGAAATATATATGGATCCTCGTGTTTCGAAGCCAGATTTGGTAAAACGTTGCCCTGATCACTTAAGCGGCACGGGTGGTCCCCATTAGAGGTTCACGGCGCCATAAGCTCGTTTAACAGGTTTTGTGTGAAATATAGAAGAGTCTAGGACTGCTTTTATTGTCCTCGTGGCCCAGAGGTAGCATTCCCCGGTCACAATTATAAGATCGTGGGTTCAAATCCTGGTGGGGTGAGGTTGATTATATGTAGAAGTCCGCGTGCTTTATTGGGTTAATGAAATATATATGGATCCTCGTGTTTCGAAGCCAGATTTGGTAAAACGTTGCCCTGATCACTTAAGCGGCACGGGTGGTCCCCATTAGAGGTTCACGGCGCCATAAGCTCGTTGAACAGGTTTTGTGTGAAACATAGAAGAGTCTAGGACTGCTTTTATTGTCCTCGTGGCCCAGAGGTAGCGTTCCCCGGTCACAATTATAAGATCGTGGGTTCAAATCCTGGTGGGGTGAGGTGTTGATTATATGTAGAAGTCCGCTTTATTAACATTAATGAGTATATATGATCCGATACTGTCAAGACGGTAAAAGCGTTGCTCTGATCACCTAAGCGGCATGGGTGGTCCCCATTAGAGGTTCACGGCGCCATAAGCTCGTTGAACAGGCTTTGTGTGAAATATAGGAGAGTCTAGGAATGGTTTTAGTCTCCTGGTGAGCCAGAGGTAGCGTTCCCCGGTCATAATTAGAAGATCGTGGGTTCGAATCCTAGTGGGGTGAGGTGTTGATTATATGAAGAAGTCCGCGTGCTTTATTGGGCAAATGAAATATATATGGAACCTTGTGCTTCGAAGCCGCATTTGGTAAAACCTTGCTCCGATCACCTAAGCGGCATGGGTGGTCCCCATCAGAGGTTCACGGCGCCATAAGCTCGTTGAACAGGCTTTGTGTGAAATATAGCAGAGTCTTGGACTGCTTTTATTGTCCTGGTGGCCCAGAGGTAGCGTTCCCCGGTCACAATTATAAGATCGTGGGTTCAAATCCTGGTGGGGTGAGGTGTTGATTAAATGTAGAAGTCCACGTGCTTTATTGGGCTAATGAAATATATATGGATCCTTCTTGTTTCGAAGCCGCATTTGGTAAAATGTTGGTCTGATAACCTAAGCAGCACGGGTGGTCCCCATTAGAGTTTCACGGCGCCATAAGCTCGTTGAACAGGCTATGTGTGAAATATAGCAGAGTCTAGGACTGCTTTTATTGTCCTGGTGGCCCAGAGTTAGCGTCCCCCGGTCACAATTATAAGATTGTGGGTTCAATTCCTGGTGGGGTGAGGTGTTGATTATATGTAGAAGTCCGCGTGCATTAATGGTCTAATGAAATATATATGGATCCTCGGGTTTCGAAGCCACATTTGGTAAAACGTTGCTCTGATCACCTAAGCGGCACGGGGGTCCCCATTAGAGGTTCACGGCGCCATAAGCTCGTTGAACAGGTTTTTTGTGAAATATAGCAGAGTCTAGGAATGCTTTTAGTGTCCTGGTGGGCCAGATGTAGCGTTCCCCGGTCACAATTATAAGATCGTGGGTTCAAATCCTGGTGGGGTGAGGTGTTGATTATATGTAGAAGTCCGCATGCTTTATTGGGCTAATGAATTATACATGGATCCTCGTGTATCGAAGCCAGATTTGGTAAAACGTTGCCCTGATCACCTAAGCGGCACTGGTGGTCCCCATTAGAGGTTCATGGTGCCATAAGGTCGTTGAACAGGCTTTATGTGAAATATAGCAGAGTCTAAGACTGCTTTTATTGTCCTAGTGGCCCAGAGGTAGCGTTTCCTGGTCACAATTATAAGATCGTGGGTTCAAATCCTGGTGAGGTGTTGATTATATGTAAAAAGTCCACGCGGTTTTATTGGGCTAATGAAATATATATGGATCCTCGTGTTTCGAAACCGATTTGCAAAACGTTGCTCTGGATCACCTGCTGGCACTGGTGGTCTCATTAGAGGTTCACACGGCGCCATAAGCTCGTTGAACAGGCCAGGTGAAATATAGCAGAGTCTAGGAATGCTTTTATTGTCCTGGTGGCCCAGAGGTAGCGTCCCGGTCACAATTATAAGATCGTGGGTTTGAACCCTGGTGGGGTGAGGTGTTGATTATATGTAGAAGTCCGCGTGCTTTATTGGGCTAATGAAATATATATGGATCCTTCTTGTTTCGAAGCCGCATTTAGTAAAACGTTGGTCTGATCACCTAAGCGGCACGGGTGGTCCCCATTAGAGGTTCATGGCGCCATAAGCTCGTTGAACAGGCTTTGTGTGTATTATAGCAGAGTCTAGGACTGCTCTTAGTGTCCTGGTGGCCCAGAGGTAGCGTTCCCCGGTCACAATTAGAAGATCTTGGGTTCGAATCCTGGTGGGGTGTGTTGTTGATTATATGAAGAAGTGAGCGTGCTTTATTGGGCTAATGAAATATATATGGATCCTCGTGTTTCGAAGCCGCATTTGGTAAAACGTTGCTCTAATCACCTAAACGATATGGGTGGTCCCCATAAGAGGTTCACGGCGCCATAAGCTCATTGAACAGGCTTTGTGTGAAATATAGCAGAGTCTAGGACTGCTTTTATTGTCCTGGTGGCCCAGCGGTAGCGTTCCCCGGTCACAATTATAAGATCGTTGGTTCAAATCCTGGTGGGGTGAGGTGTTGATTACATGTAGAAGTCCGCGTGCTTTAATGGTCTAATGAAATATATATGGATCCTCGGGTTTCGAAGCACATTTGGTAAAACGTTGCTCTGATCACCTAAGCGGCACGGGGGGTCCCCATTAGAGGTTCACGGCGCCATAAGCTCGTTGAACAGGCTTTGTGTGAAATATAGCAGAATCTAGGACTGCTTTTATTGTCCTGGTGGCCCAGAGGTATATCTCCGCCCGCTGGCCGCTGCTAGAAGATCGTGTGTTCAAATGCTGGTGGGGTGAGGTGTTGATTATATGTAGAAGTCTGCGTGCTTTATTGGGCTAATGAAAAATATATTGATCCTCGGGTTTCGAAGCCGCATTTGGTAAAACGTTGCTCTGATTACATAAGCGGCACGGGTGGTCCCCATTAGAGGTTCACGGCGCCATAAGCTCGTTGAACAGGCTTTGTGTGAAATATAGGAGAGTCTAGGAATGCTTTTAGTCTCCTAGTGAGCCAGAGGTAGCGTTCCCCGGTCACAATTATAAGATCGCGGGTTCAAATCCTGGTAGGTTTAGGTGTTGATTATATGTAGAAGTCCGCGTGCTTTATTGGGCTAATGAAATATATATGGACCCTCGTGTTTTGAAACCGCATTTGGTAAAACGTTGCTTTGATCACCTAAGCGGCACGGGTGGTCCCCATTAGAGGTTCACGGCGACATAAGCTCGCTGAACAGGCTTTGTGTGAAATATAGCAGAGTCTAGGACTGCTTTTATTTTCCTGGAGGCCCAGAGATAGCGTTCCCCGGTCACAATTATATGGTCGTGGGTTTAAATCCTGGTGGGGTGAGGTGTTGATTTTATGTAGAAGTCCGCGTGCTTTATTGGGCTAATGAAATATATATGGATCCTCGCGTTTCCAAGCCGGATTTGGTAAAACGTTGCCTGATCACCTAAGCCGCACGGTGGTCCCCATTAGAGGTTCACGGGTGCCATAAACCCATTGAACAGGCTTTGTGTGAAATATAGCAGAGTCTAGGACTGCTTTTATTGTCCTGGTGGCCCAGAGGTAGCGTCCCCCGTCACAATTATAAGATCGAGGGTTCAAATCCTGGTGGGGTGAGGTGTTGATTAAATGTAGAAGTCCGCGTGCTTTATTGGGCTAATGAAATATATATGGATCCTCATGTTTCGAAGCCGCATTTGGTTAAGCGTTGCTCTGATCACCTAAGCGGCACGGGTGGTCCCCATTAGAGGTTCACGGCGCCATAAGCTCGTTGAACAGGCTTTGTGTGAGATATAGCAGAGTCTAGGACTGCTTTTATTGTCCTGGTGGCCCAGAGGTAGCATTCCCCAGTCACAATTATAAGATCGTGGGTTCAAATCCTGGTGGGGTGAGGTGTTGATTATATGTAGAAGTCTGCGTGCTTTATTGGGCTAATGAAAATTATATGGATCCTCGGGTTTCGAAGCCGCATTTGGCAAAACGTTGCTCTGATCACCTAAGCGGCACGGGTGGTCCCCATTAGAGGTTTACGGCGCCATAAGCTCGTTGAACATGCTCTGTGTGAAATATAGCAAAGTCTAGGAATGCTTTTAGTGTCCTGGTGGGCCAGAGGTAGCGTTCCCCGGTCACAATTAGAAGATCGTGGGTTCGAATCCTGGTGGGGTGTTGTGTTGATTATATGAAGTAGTCCGCGTGCTTTATTGGGCTAATGAAATATATATGGATCCTCATGCTTCGAAGCCGCATTTGGTTAAGCGTTGCTCTGATCACCTAAGCGGCACGGGTGGTCCCCATTAGAGGTTCACGGCGCCATAAGCTCGTTGAACAGGCTTTGTGTGAAATATAGTAGAGTCTAGGACTGCTTTTATTGTCCTGGTGGCCCAGAGGTAGCATACCCCGGTCACAATTATAAGATCGTGAGTTTGAATCCTGGTAGGGTGAGGTGTTGATTATATGTAGAAGTCCGAGTGATTTATTGGGCTAATGAAATATTTATGGATCGTCCTTGTTTCGAAGCCGGATTTGGTAAAACGTTGCTATCATCACCTAAGCGGCATGGGTGGTCCCCATTAGAGGTTCACGGTGCCATAAGCAAGTTGAACAGGCTTTGTGTGAAATATAGCAGAGTCTAGGAATGCTTTTATTGTCCTGGTGGCCCAGAGGTAGCGTCCCCCGGTCACAATTATAAGATCGTGGGTTCAAATCCTGGTGGGGTGGGGTGTTGATTATAAGTAGAAGTCCGCGTGCTATATTGGGCTAATGAAATATATATGGATCTACGTGTTTCGAAGCCGCATTCGGTAAACGTTGCTCTAAATCACCTAAAATTAGCACTTGGTGGTCCTCATTAGAGTTCCGCGACGCCATAGCTCGACGACAAACTGTGTAAAATATAGCAGAGTCTAGGACTGCTTTATTATTGTCCTAGTGGCCCAGAGAGTAGCATTCCCCAGTCTGAAGGTATTTAAAGTCGATGGGTTCAAATCCTGGTGGGGTAGTGTTGATTAAATGTAGAATCAGCGTGCTTTATTGAGGCTAATAAGAAATATACATGGATCTGGGGTTTCGAAGCCGCATTTGGTAAAATGTTGGTCTGATCACCTAAGCGGCACTCGTGGTCCCCATTAGAGGTTCACGGCGCCATAAGCTCGTTGAACAGGCTTTGTGTGAAATATAGCAGAGTCTAGGACTGCTTTTATTGTCCTGGTGGCCCAGAGGTAGCATTCGCCGGTCACAATTATAAGATCGCGGGTTCAAATCCTGGTGGGGTGAGGTGTTGATTATATGTAGAAGTCTGCGTGCTTTATTGGGCTAATGAAAATTATATGGATCCTCGGGTTTCGAAGCCGCATTTGGTAAAACGTTGCTCTGATCACCTAAGCGGCACGGGTGGTCCCCATTAGAGGTTCACGGCGCCATAAGCTCGTTGAACATGCTTTGTGTGAAATATAGCAGAGTCTAGGAATGCTTTTATTGTCCTGGTGGCCCAAATTAGCGTTCCCGGTCACAATTATAGATCGTCGCGTTCAAATCTGGTGGGGTGAGTGTTGATTAAATGCAGAAATCGCGTGCTTTATTGGGCTAATGAAATATATATGGATCCTTCTTGTTTGACGCATTGGTAAATGTTGGTCGTCTCATCACCTAAGCAACGCAGGTGAATTGATAGAGGTTCACGGCGCCATAGCTCGTTGAACGGGCTTTTGTGTGTGAAATATGTAGTAAAGAATAGGACTGCTTTTATTGTCCTGGTGTGGCCCAGAGGTAGCATACCCGGTCACAATTATAAGATCGTGGGTTTGAATCCTGGTGGGGTGAGGTGTTGATTATATGTAGAAGTCAGCGTGCTTTATTGGGCTAATGAAATATATATGGATCCTCTTGTTTTGAAGCCGGATTTGGTAAAACGTTGCTCTGATCACCTAAGCGGTACGGGTGGTCCCCATTAGAGGTTCACGGCGCCATAAGCTCGTTGAACAGGCTTTGTGTGAAATATACCAGAGTCTAGGACTGCTTTTATTGTCCTGGTGGCCCAGAGGTAGCGTTCCCCGGTCACAATTATAAGATAGTGGGTTCAAATCCTGGTGGGATGAGGTGTTGATTATATGTAGAAGTCCGCGTGCTTTATTGGGCTAATGAAATATATATGGATCCTCGAGTTTCGAAGCCGCATTTGGTAAAACGTTGCTCTGATCACCTAAGTGGCACGGGTGGTCCCCATTAGAGTTTCACGTCGCCATAAGCTCGTTGAACAGGCTTTGTGTGAAATATAGCAGAGTATAGGACTGCTTTTACGTGTCCTAAGTGGCCCAGAGGTGGCGTTTCCCGGTCACAATTATAGATCGTGGGTTCAAAGCCTGGTAGGGTGAGGTGTTGATTACTGCCATAAAGAATCCAGCGCGTGCTATTGGGCTAATGAAATATATATGGATCCTCGTGTTTCAACGGATTTATTAAAACGTTGCTCTCTGATCACCCTAAGCATGGGTGAATACAAATGGGGTTCATGGCGCCATAAGGTCGTTGAACAGGCTTTGTGTGAAATATATTAGAGTCTAGGACTGCTTTTATTGTCCTGGTGGCCCAGAGGTAGCGTTCCCCGGTCACAATTATAAGATCGTGGCTTCAAATCCTGGTGGGGTGAGGCTTTGATTATATTTAGAAGTCTGCGTGCTTTATTGGACTAATGAAATATATATGGATCCTCGGGTTTCGAAGCCGCATTTGGTTAAACATTGCTCTGATCACCTAAGCGGCACGGGTGGCCCCCTATAGTGGTTCACAGCGCCGTAAGCTCGTTGAACAGGCTTTGTGTGAAATATAGTAGAGTCTAGCACTGCTTTTATTGTCCTAGTGGCCCAGAGGTAGCATTCCCCGGTCACAATTATAAGATCGTGGGTTCAAATCCTGGTGGGGTGAGGTGTTAATTATATGTAGAAGTAAGCGTGCTTTATTGGGCTAATGAAATATATATGGATCCTCCTTGTTTCGAAGCCGGTTTTGGTAAAACGTTGCTCTGATCACCTAAGCGGCACGGGTGGTCCCCATTAGAGGTTCACGGTGCCATAAGCAAGTTGAACAGGCTTTGTGTGAAATATAGCAGAGTCTAGGAATGCTTTTATTGTCCTGGTGGCCCAGAGGTAGCGTCCCCCGGTCACAATTATAAGATCGTGGGTTCAAATCCTGGTGGGGTGAGTGTTGATTATATGTAGAAATCCATGATTTGTGGGGTCCAAATGAAATATATTTGGATCCTCGTATTTCGAAGCCGCATTTGGTAAAACGTTGCTCTGATCACCTAAGCGGCACGGGGGGTCCCCATTAGAGGTTCACGGTGCCATAAGCTCGTTGAACAGGCTTTGTGTGAAATATGGCAAAGTCTAGGAATAATTTTAGTGTCCTGGTGGGCCAGAGGTAGCGTTCCCCGGTCACAATTAGAAGATCGTTGGTTCGAATCCTGGTGGGGTGAGGTGTTGATTATATGAAGAAGTCCGCGTGCTTTATTGGGCTAATGAAATATATATAGATCCTCGTGTTTCGAACCCGCATATGGTAAAACGTTGCTCTGATCACCTAAGTGGCATGGGTGGTCCCCATTAGAGGTTCACGGCGCCATAAGCTCGTTGAACAGGCTTTGTGTGAAATATAGCAGAGTCTAGGACTGCTTTTATTGTCCTTGTGGCCCAGAGGTAGCGTCCCCCGGTCACAATTATAAGATTGTTGGTTCAAATCCTGGTGGGGTGAGGTGTTGATTATATGTAGAAGTCTGCGTGCTTTATTGGGCTAATGAAATATATATGGATCCTCGTGATTCGAAGCCGCATTTGGTAAAACGTTGCTCTGATCACCTAAGCGGCACGGGTGGTCCCCATTAGAGGTTCTCGGTGCCATAAGCCCGTTGAACAGACTTTGTGTGAAATATAGCAGAGTCTAGGACTGCTTTTATTGTCCTGGTGGCCCAGAGGTAGCGTTCCCCGGTCACAATTATATGATCGTGGGTTCAAATCCTAGTGGGGTGAGGTGTTGATTATATGTAGAAGTCCGCGTGATTTAATGGTCAAATGAAATATATATGGATCCTCGGGTTTCGAAGCCACATTTGGTAAAACGTTGCTCTCATCACCTAAGCGGCACGGGGGGTCCCCATTAGAGGTTCACGGCGCCATAAGCTCGTTGAACAGGCTTTGTGTGAAATATAGCAAAGTCTAGGAATGCTTTTAGTGTCCTGGTGGGCCAGAGGTAGCGTTCCCCGGTCACAATTAGAAGATCGTTGGTTCGAGTCCTGGTGGGGTGAGGTGTTGATTATATGAAGAAGTTGGCGTGCTTTATTGGGCTAATGAAATATATATGGATCCTCGTGTTTCGAAGCCGCATTTGGTAAAACGTTGCTCTGATCACCTAAGCGGCATGGGTGGTCCCCATTAGAGGTTCACTGCGCCATAAGCTCGTTGAACAGGCTTTGTGTGAAATATAGCAGAGTCTACGACTGCTTTTATTGTCCTGGTGGCACAGAGGTAGCGTTCCCCGGTCACAATTATAAGATCGTGGGTTCAAATACTGGTGGGGTGAGGTGTTGATTAAATGTAGAAGTCCGCGTGCTTTATTGGTCTAATGAAATATATATGGATCCTTCTTGTTTCGAAGCAGCATTTGGTAAAATGTTGTTCTGATCTCCTAAGCGGCACGGGTGGTCCCCATTAGAGGTTCACGGCGCCATAAACTCGTTGAACAGGCTTTGTGTGAAATATAGCAGAGTCTAGGACTGCTTTTATTGTCCTGGTGGCCCAGAGGTAGCGTCCCCCGTTCACAATTATAAGATTGTGGGTTCAAATCCTGGTTGGGTGAGGTGTTGATTATATGTAGAAGTCCGCTTGCTTTAATGGTCTAATGAAATATATATGGATCCTCGGGTTTCGAAGCCACATTTGGTAAAACGTTGCTCTGATCACCTAAGCGGCACTGGTGGTCCCCATTAGAGGTTCACGGCGCCATAAGCCCGTTGAACAGGCTTTGTGTGAAATATAGCAGAGTCTAGGACTGCTTTTATTGTCCTGGTGGCCCAGAGGTAGCATTCCCCGGTCACAATTAGAAGATCGTGGGTTCAACTCCTAGTGGGGTGAGGTGTTGATTATATGTAGAAGTCCGCGTGCTTTATTGGTCAAATGAAATATATATGGATCCTCGGGTTTCGAAGCCACATTTGGTAAAACGTTGCTCTGATCACCTAAGCGGCACGGGGGGTCCCCATTAGAGGTTGACGGTGCCATAAGCTCGTTGAACAGGCTTTGTGTGAAATATAGCAGAGTCTAGGAATGCTTCTAGTGTCCTGGTGGGCCAGAGGTAGCGTTCCCCGGTCACAATTAGAAGATCGTGGGTTCGAATCCTGTTGGGGTGAGGTCTTGATTATATGAAGAAGTCCGTGTGCTTTATTGGGCTAATGAAATATATATGGATCCTCGTGTTTCGAAGAAGCCGCATTTGGTAAAAACGTTGCTCCTGATCACCCCTAAGCGGCATTGGTCCACATTAGGGTTCACGGCGCCGCCATGGCTCGTTGAACAGGCTGTGTGTGAAATATATAAACAGAGTCTAGGACTTATTTATTTGTCTGGTGGCCCCGAAGGTAGCATACCGGTCACAATTATGGGTAATCATTGGGTTTGAATCCTGGTAGGGTGAGGTGTTGATTATATGTAGAAGTCCGAGTGATTTATTGGGCTAATGAAATATATATTAGGGTGTGTCATAGGAGGGAACATCAGCTAAAACTAATGGCCCATCACTTTTTTGGTAGATTTTAGTGTATATAAACAGAAAATAATTTCAGTTTCAATATTTTGCAACCTTTTGCTAGGTAAATTTTAGCGTGAAATTTATCGAAAATCTAATGTACAGCTGCAATAATGCATTACAATTAAATAGTGAACATTGCTTTCTGACTTCATTCTTTAACAACCCAACTAACAATATTTGTTTCTGTTTCAGATTCTTATGCATTTATAAGTTGATAATATTTGCGATGGCTGCTTGTGTCAGGACGAGGAACCAAAAATCCAGCCATCTCAGTCACTATCTTGGGTCTGGGAGAGAGCTCCTGAAGTCTGAGTTGCCTACATTGAGAGATGCTTTGAGATACGGTGTTTTAATCAGGCAAATCAGTGAAAAGAACCAAAGAACTTACACAAACAAAGACATTGCCAGTGATATGACCAAAGCTGTCTTGGCACAGTACACACTCTGCAATAACACTCAGTTCAAGCCTCCAGTCATGCTCAGTCAGAAAGAGATTAGTGAGGGCTAGCCAGTTGGGAAAGGCAAGGAATATTTCTCTTGGGAGGAAAAAACTTTTGCAGTTAAGGACAGCTTTGCCAACAACTGGACCGGTTATTTGACACATAATTACTTGCAAGAAGTTAAGCAATTGTTCTGTCACTGAAGTTTGATGCAGTCGTGACTGTAAATCCGAGGCCCATCTCACCATGGTACAAGCGTGGCTGAAAGAGATTCCTGTGATCCGAACTGGCATTTGTCAAAGCACAGAGAGAGAAGACTGGCAGTATAGGGGCTCTCATGATTTCTAGCCAAGATATTCCGGAGTCAAAGAGACAGGAGGCTGCCACAGAGAGACAGAAGAGGAGAAGAGTTGCCGAGGAAAAGAGACTTGAGAAGGCCCAGGGTGAGGTAAAAAAGGCCGATGATTGGAGTCAAGCTGATTCAGAGTTTAATGACTTCCCCATGGCTGATCCGAGTGCTGACCAGGAGAATGCTGACTTTGTCCCTAACCCAGAAAATAGTGATCCCAAACCTTCCAGACATAAGATTCGAAATAGGAAAAATATCCCGAGCATAGCTCTGGCCAGCATGCGACACCACACTGGTCTCAGAGAAACTGCAGAGATAGCAACAGCTGCCTGGATTGACGGTGGTTTGATAACACCTGATGATGTTCACCTGATGATAGATCATAACAAAGTAAGGAGAGCTCAGGAGAAACTTGTCAGTAATCTAGAAGAGGAGTTTGATAAGGGGATAAGAGAAAATGGAATCAATTGTTTGTTCTTTGATGGGAGAAGGGATGATACTAAAGTGTTCATGAAAGTTGGAGATTCTGACAAGTTGTTCCCTGCCATGGTGAAGGAGGAACACTACTCCTGCTGCAGTGAACCAGGAGGGAAGTATTTGTGGCATTTCACTCCAGAGAAAGATGACATCAGGAAACCAGCTGAGAGAGTGGCAGATAACATTGTGAACTGGCTCAAAGAGAGGAACGTAGACCAGACCCTGCAGGCCATTGGAGGGGACAGCACCAACACGAACACAGGGTGGCAAGGGGGGTCATACAGTGGATAGAGCGGAAGATTGGGAGGAAGCACAATTCTGGATTGTTTGTGACCTCCACACCAACAGGTGCCACTCCAGACATCTGATCCAGGAGCTGGATGGCAAGACTCTTTCAAACAACAGATGGTCTGGTCCTCTTGGCAAGATGCTGGACTCTGCCACTGAGGTTAAGTAAATCCGAGCTTTGAAAAAATCACAGTTGGCCCTCCACTCAGTTGAGCTTGCACATACTGTCATTGACGACCTGAGTACTGGCCAATTACTATGGTTGCATGATTTGCAGTGCCATCAAAACTGGGGTCATGCCTGATAGACTTGCTTACCTGCAGATAGGTCCAGTCTCACATTCTAGGTGGCTCACAACGGCTCTCAGGTTCTGCAGAATTTGGGTCGCTCATCATAAACTGAAAGGGAACCAGCTTCACAACCTGAGACTTATTGTCCAATTCATCGTGAGTGTCTACTTGCCAAATTGGTTCAACACAAAGGTCAAGTCATCGTTCTCCGAAGGTCCGAGGCATGTTTTCTTCCAGCTTGAGCTCCTGAGGAGTCAGCCAAGGAAGGTTGTTCAGACTGTGGAGCAGACTGTGAGGAGATATTCCTGGTATGCTCATCCCGAGGCAGTATTGCAGACAATGCTCTGCAGTAAGGATGAGGAGGAGAGAAGAGTGGCAGTCAAAAAGATCTTGGATATGAGACTTATGAGAGGATCTGGGCATGACGAATCAGTTGGTGACAATTCCTTCAGGGTCAGGAAGACTCCTGAAGTCAATCTAGGTGCCAAGACCCTCACTGATCTCATAGATCTGGATAACATCCAGGCTGGCAGTGAGCCCCCTGCAGCGACCTCCCAATGTTGGGAATCAGGAGCTTTCCTGGACAACCCCATGTCCCTGCCTGGCCCTCCCTTACACTAGAGTATAGGGCGTTGTGTACAGCAGCAAGTGAGGCGAGGCCAGCAGTCACGTCTACAGCCAGGAGAGGAGGAGGCTACATCCGAGCTCAGGTGTGTGGTCAGCAGGGGAGGTGATGAGTAGAAACAAAAAGCAAAAGAAGACATGTTCTCTATAATTTGACTACCCTTAACACCCAGATGCGTGTAGTAGTAAAACCGGTTTTTGTATTTGATGATTTTGTTTTCTAAAGGAATATTAAATTTAATAAATGTGTCAAGATCATTCGTTTCACTATTCTGGATCATTTTCATCCTAATAAATTAACCTGATACATTTACTTTACTTTAAATAAGCTATTTAGTGGTGTTGGTAAAAGGGTGGAAATACTGAATTTTCATAAGATTTCAAGTTAAAATTTACCTAGCAAAAAATGAAAGCTTTTCAAATCTGAAGATATCACATGATTCTGCCCATAGAACTACATCATTAATACCATGGGCTGATTTTACAAACTCAAAAAAAATATTCGCCTCCGTATGACACACCCTAATATATATGGATCCTCGTGTTTCCAAGAGGGATTTGGTAAAATGTTGCTCTGATCACCTAAGCGGCACGGGTGGTCCCCATTAGAGGTTCATGGCGCCATAAGGTCGTTGAACAGTCTTTGTGTGAAATATAGTAGAGTCTAG